>NW_019213512.1:0-33699 GCF_002532875.2 Varroa jacobsoni
TTGTTGTTGTTTTCGCCGTTGTTGTCGCCGTTGTCGTTGTTGTTGCGGTTGTTGTTGTTTTCGCCGTTGTTGTCGCCGTTGTCGTTGTTGTTGCGGTTGTTGTTGTTGTCGTTGTCGTCGCCCTTGTTGTCGCCGTTGTCGTTGTCGTCGTCGTCATTATCAAGTGATCGTGTGTGAACGCCGTGGCCCTTGCCGTCCTGAACGAACTTCCTGTTGCCGATACGAATGTTGCCGCCATCATCAATAGAGATCGTTGTCTACGCCTAGCCGCTGATATTTTCTAGTACGTTTAGCTCCATTCAAGAAAAGTTAGTCTACTGGCAATCAACTGTTGTAGTACGAAAATGAGTAACTGTCGCCTGCGCGCAGGGCGGCCATCAGGCCCACAGCCACTGCGATATGGAGAACGACGTAAACCTAAAAAAAAAACTGATGACCGAGACATTTTCATTGCGTACTATTTCCTCCCTGTACGACTGACTCAATGTCCGCGTGTCCGCAGTTACACCGTTGTGTGCGCGAACACTCTGCTGCTGCTGCGTTGCTTTACACCAGTATGGATAGACAACATATCTCCTTTCACAGAACTGGATGGAATGTCCGATAGGACGTTAAGCGTCGGCGGAAACATAACAGCTAGAGCAATACGTCTTGCAGAAAAGAAAGTTGTGCCAAACATTGTATAAACTCTCACACAGACACGCCCACACACACATAAACACAAACACTTATACAAAGATCAATTGCACTCAGTACTTGCGTTTTTTTTTCTGAAATAGTTGTAACAGCAAATAGTTGCTAATAAATTATTTGCTCTGTACAACGTAATAATAATACATAACTGTAATACGTATTAGAATAACAGCAGGATTTTTCAATGGTTTATCTCTTAGAGTATCAAGAAAGCAATCCATGTGATTTTCGTCTTCCACTTTCAAATTATACTAACACAAAAACAAAAGAAAAGAAAGACTGTAGAAGTGTTGGATGGATAACCATGTTTCGTTAGCAGAGGTCTATCGATAGACCCTCCGCTCGCCAAGGACTGGAATACCCTATCGATGCAATACGGTTGGCTTTAACGACAGGCCAAACGTATGATACGTTCATACACACACAGTATATAACTCTTATCTTTACTTTTGTAACTTAGCGCCATCGGCTACTCTGTGCGGCAATTCGTTATATGCGCCCTGATGCTAATGTAACAAGGTGCTGGCCTAGGGAAGCCGCTGCAGAGGATTGAGATTGAAGAGGAAGACGAGCAGCGGGAAGCATTACTCTGCTGCGATTCAATTGCAGCGTGATAACGCCTTGTTGGCAGAGGCATCGTTGTCGTAACTAGCATTATCCTGTGGAGAATAGCTAAGTAAAAATGTCCCTTTACATGCTGCTACCGTATTTATTCTATGTTTTCTGAGGTAGGGGTGTGGAATGAGGTATTAGAATAAGATGTTTTGATTACTTGTGTTCTCAGCGTTCTGCGGTTTTGGAAATCTCGTATATATACACGTATATATCGTGTATATATCGTGATATATATACACGACTTACCCGATAGCAGTGTTAGTTTAATGTAGCAGTCTGATATTGGAATTGTTCAAGTTAAGATGATGAGTTGAAGTCATCTAAAGTGAAGTTCACTAACGAGTTTTACTAACCATTGTCTTCTGTATAACGTATGTGTAATCGAAACCCGTAAAAAACTTAGCCAGTCTACGTGAGGACATGAAAGGACAACCAACCGGCCGATAGTGGCTTGAAGGTTAACGCAAAACGAACTATTCATTGGTAGATATAAAAATTTCTTCGTAAAACAAAAGTATCTTAACCATGTTATCTGTGTAGTTGATATAAATGTTCGATACGAAGTAAACATCATACACAAATTTCAGTAGCCCTAACGCTGTCATATCAAAATATTTGCCTACCTACATAACCACAATTTCACTATTTGTGATTATTGATAACATGCGCCTGAAATGTACACGAATGGAGAACTATCGGCGCAGCGTATAAGTGTATTCCAACTATTAGATTGTAGAAATCAAAGAATTCATTCGATTCACGTGTTGCAAGCGCCAACAAGTTTTAAAATAAATAGCTCGAGTCCGTCACTGATACTTTGCGAGTGATACGAGTGACACCCCAAAGAGAAACTATGGACCTTAAGTCGGCGTGTTTCTCCCTGTATACGCTGGCCTAGGTGGCTGTCCTTATACATGTATTCACCCTTCTCTGGACAATTCTACAGAACAACAAAATAATAATCGACGACGGCATGGTCTAATTTTTGCCCTTCACAGAGACAGCTAGCTTGACCCAGGGGGATAATCCAAGCCCAATCCGAATGCCGAAGGATTTCCCTGAGCAAATACGAGGGCTGAGAAAATCAGTCGACGTCATGTTGTGTGTTGACGATTTAGTGATATACAGACTGAACAGGCTCCGAGCCCAGCAAGCTCTAGTCCAGCTCCACGCGGCAGTATATGAGACTGATCGTAAACCTAACGAGGACGGAGACGATGAAGTTTAGAAGGAGAGACAAAACAGAGGCCATTGGCTTTCTGTACCTCACCAGATTGCCTCTTGCAACGTGAGCTGGTTTCCGTACTTGGGGTTGCTGTTTTTCACGAATGGCAAAGATTTCGCTACCCTTTTTACTAAAAGAGGCGGGAAGATAGAGTTGGCCGCATAAGCGATCAGATCACCTCATCGCTTCTCTCTTGCAAGCGCTCTCAGCTTATTCGGTTTCAGAGTAGCTCCAATTGCAACGTACAGGATGCATGTTCTTTAAAAAGGTCTTATAGCGGAGAAGCTCGAATAGTCAGGTTGCGTCAAAGCCTCCTTATTCAAAAGAGTGCCGAGTTTACACGTAATGATCCGAAATCGTCTGACGTATTTTCTGGCCAATTCGTTTCTTCTGTGCGAGGGTTTACGTCGTAGCTTGAAACTTCCAGAACTGGAAGCCTTTAAAACGAACCATAAAAACCGAATGAAGAAATTCGTCAATATTAATGGCGGTTTCTTTGCTTCGGGTGCGATGAAAAATCACGAGTGTCAAGGGGCAAAATGGCTAGACAGACATGTACTTACTCGCCCTGCCGTGCATGGCCTCCACGAACCAGGTGATACATGTAAGTGTTCCAGATGCAAAGGAAATTGTGATAGTTATTATGCCGCGCATTGCCTTTTGGCATCATCTTATTATTAGGAGATCTGGCAGGTCCTTCAAATTAGTTTTATAAACACGGTAAAACTCGCATAATCCATATGACGCAAGTGTTTTAAATCGCTTTCTTTCTGATATTATATGTTGACCTGTATTTGTGATGCTTTTGGGTATTACTAACGAAGGTGAATACATAAAATTTGATTGATTGTTCCTTTTATATATGCTCCTTGAGTAAAAAGCTTTCTCGCTGCCGATGGTAATAATAACAGTGTATTTGATTAACAGGAACACGCGCACAGATTTCTATGCTTGAGGCAGAGTTTCAACTGGACACCTTAGACTGCCAAGTGTCAGGGTCTTCTGCCGCTTAAGTTATCTCACTGAGCCCGTTTGTCCATTGCTGTATCTTTCGAGCGTCGAACTTTAGTCTGTTAGTGTCTTACGTTGGTACTAAAAGCTTGCCATCTATTACCATTTCATATTTCTCGTTTTATATTAAAGATAAGAACAACTCACATGACACAAGCTTGGTGAAGATCGTGCTTTTTACGATGGTCCTTAATTATCAAAAAAATGGATGAGCACTACAGACTTAGACTGCGGCGCCCTATCAATAGCGAAAGCTGATTATAGGCCTCGACTACAACATGAATCGATTCTCCTAGAATATATCTGGGAATCACGATCAATAAGTTGGTAGGTTTAGAGAAGTTAGTTCGGAGAGAAGGTGACATTCGTTAACAGAGCCAATGACGTCGTTGACAATACGCCGTAACACCACTTCTGCATCCGTTCACATGAGCGAGCAGTTACAGGCAGTCATTTTTTGAAAAATCACCTGCTCACGTAGTAAACACGACGCCAGTGTACATGTCGTGTACGGTTACGTACACCTTCAATATATCAGTGCAGTATTGTTCCGCTTATTCGGCCTGTTCAATCGCTGATTGTCATAGGGTGTGCCTTCGTCGGTTTACAATCGAACTCGTTATTTGACTGTTGACAAAGCGCGAAATGCGCTCTTCTATAGATACATTGAGGAGAAGATCGCTCACCCGTGTCGTTTACCTGTAGTCTCTATTCTGTTTCCACGTCTAGCCTTGGCCTCTCCAAGCTATAGGTCCGCATTCTAGCGTACGCCTCCCAAAAGGTTCAACTCGGGTGCGGTAGGCCCAGTAGAACAGCCAGAACGAATGTTTCCGTTGATCAAAACCAATAGTGAAGATTAACTATACGAGACATCCCCAAAAATAATGCCAATAAATAATAGTAAGATCAATTAAAGCAGTGCAGATTTACTGAATTGAACTTGCAAAAGTTAGTCTGGTTGATTGACAAAAACGTTTAATTACACCCACTGAAATGTAGCATACCGAATCTGCCAGCCAAACGTATCGTAGAGGATGTAAAATAGAGTGGGGCCAAAGCCTCTTGACGAACTGGAAAAAACTCACTAAGTAGTTGAACCTTTATTTTACTGTTCTTTTTTCCCCTTCTGCGATTCTGAAGGAAACAAGTAGAGGAGTTCAGAAGCTTTTCATCCACCCTGTATATTTAGGAGGCATGCGCCGATCCTCGGTGTCCTGTTGGTCGGATTCCGTTGGCCGATTTCGCCGGGCAAAATCCTATAAATTCACATGAGTCGACCTCAGACAAAATCCATTGGTTGAATTAATGCGTTCGTCTTTAGCTGTTGACGTGCCGGTAGTCGGTCGAATGTCAGAACGCCGGCGCGAAAAGAGTATTCGGTCGTCGTCATGTCGGGTCAACCTGAAAACCACCTGCTTTCCCCCGCTAGTGGCCGCTCACACGGTGCGATCCTGCCTGTCACTGTGTTAGAACTGCAGTAATATTTCAGCCCTTGATGACGTTGTTTATTTAAGTCATCAAACGATCCCTCACTTCAGAAACGCCCTTCAGACGACTTACAAATAACTGAACACAATCCTTAACTTCGTGATTTAGTGCGTGTAGGAGTCCAAGGAGAATGGAAGTACTTGGCTCGATTATTTAAATGACGTAATGCGCGAATTTTCCTTTAGGTTGAACATATATCGATTATTGCATTTTCATTCCATAACAGTGTTCGCTATACACGAAATCCATCCATAATTAGTGTTGTCCCGTTCAGTATAGAGCAGTTGGTGGAAACCATCGATTTTAAACCGAAGAAAAAGCTTCACATCATATGTATAGATCTGACATTAGGAGTGAACGCCCTTCGCCGGAGCATCCTTATCATGCGTTTCTTACTAGATAAATTAATAAAAATAAGAGCTTATTACACCAGTGCGCTGGGCTTCAGTTATTCGATGACTTAATAGATAAGTCAATAAGTCTCGTTTTAAGGACTTACTTAATCTTTTCGTTTATCGCCTCTAGCCATCCTTATACTTTATGAAATAGAACTATTGCTCGTTATCTTTCCCGTAAGAATTATCTTTCGCATTCAGTTATTTGTAGTTATCGCCCGGTGTACTTTGATACGTCTACAGACCAGAAGAGACGTAGCAAATAACCCGGACCTATGAACTTCACTCGTTTTAATACACACGAGCGAAAATATGCGCTCCCACAGGCACACTAGAGTCGGAAAGGTCTTAAAAATCCCACACCCATTCTGCCACAGCGTTGCGACTCTAATGGCGTACTCCAACCCGTCATTTTCTAAGCATACCAATGGCGTAGAGCGCATTACACCATATATTATTACGGCAAGGCGATGATGCTGATCATGTTTACGCTATAAAACTCCACTGAAACACTTTCGGTTCGACCCAATAGATTGCGGTGACTTGCGATTGATTTTAATCGTCCGATTTTATCTACGCAGACCAACCAACAGGCTGCATTTTGTAGTGGGACCTATCCTCCATGTTGTCCTATCCTATCCTATCCTATCCTATCTCGATCAAGTCGGGCTGAGTCCGTAGTTATAGAATGGATAACAAATTTGCGGATGGATAAAATGGGTGTTTTTTTATACACCCACACAGATACACTACTAGACAACTACTCTCATACTCACTTCCAGATTCCCTCTAGACCAGGAAAACAGTTCGTGAGTGGCTGACTGTCGTTACGAGTGTCCGGTACTACTCATGGCTTGTTCCCAAGCTTAACAACCTTTCCCTTCAAACCCCCTATCGGCCATAGGCCTTAACAGTAAAGTGTGACCGCAGGAGGCAGGCAGCCAGGCACATTACTCAAATCTACGATCAGGGTCACATCCTTCTGGAGCTAAAGGCGCGATATTGTCTATTACAAGTGGCTGCCCATGGATACTTGTAAAAAACACGCTCTCACCGTAATGGAAACGCACACTTTCACATATACACAGATAGTAACACTTAGTGACACACGTTCACACATGACAGTGACATGGAGACGAATTTCGCCTATGTTAATCCCTGGCAAGCAGCGGGCATCACAGCAGCGCTGCAAAAACTAGTGCAACGGAAGCGGCCGGTTTTTTTTCAATCAGTGCAAAAATTCTTGACCATTGGCGTACGAGACGACTGGCGCCTGCGGCATCCGTAAGAGTTCGATGGCCATTCGTAGCGCGCGCTCTTGATGCGACCTTTCCGTGTCATCAGTTTGCTAGAGTCTCCGTGGATGTGTGTGCTCGCATGTTTCTATGTGCGCGAATAGTACAGTGACCACGAGGGGGCAGAGACTCGAGTGACCTACCGAGTGAATCCACATTGCACCGGATGCAACAGTTTTGAGTAAGACGAAAGATGTCGAAGTCGACAAGGGTATAGAAAATAAAACGTGTGGTTCACGGGGAGGTTGTTTCCACTGGCAATGTTTATGTGCGTATGTTTCACGCAAAAGTGCTTAGGCAAAAAAAAAGTTATCAGAGATACCGATACGATTATATAGGTATAACAAAGCATGCGTATGTATATCAATGCCTGAAAATATTAAATTAGTCAAGAGATAAGAACACTCTTGTACGAGTTACCTGTTAAACACTCAAAGCAACTTTAAAACGATTGCGTAATAGGAGGCGCCATTGTTAATTCCACAGCGCGTCCCTAAAATAAATTGCTGTAGTTTTTTTCTTTGTTTCTTTTTCGTACATGCACGTTTTAGGCGAGAGACTGGGGGAAAAAATCATAGGTGAAATCCCTATCGTAAAAATTTACTCTTGTTTGTATGGATGCTGGTGCATGTGGGTGTTTCTAGCGTGCACAAGAGTAACCAAGAAGGCACAGTGGCTTTCGAGCGGTATGCACAATTATTGCTTTCTGCTAGTATTTCTCACCTTGTCGATCGCTTGTTTGATTCGATGATTTAAAAGTAGGTCGGAGCCAGTTGGAAGTGTCCTCACCACAAGGATAGCTTCGTGCTGTGCCTGCAAGCGGGGGTGTCCACCGCCAGGATGACTGCTATATCATTATTAACCTTTGATCAGCCATCATCTGTAGTGTGCGCGAGCTGGGTGCCAAGGATAGAAATCTAAACAGCATTCACGGTACCGCTAATGTTTATAGAACAGACAAATTTGAATCGCTTCCGTTCCTGGCTTGGCATAAAGCTCAATGGAGCTAACCAGTGCTTCTTGTAATTTCGTAGGGTACTTGATTTTCACGTAGGTCGGCATGAAACGGCCAGTGTTTGCTGGGAAAGACGTAGATTATCAGGTGGCAGCCGCTTAGGCCGCAACTCGATAAATATTTTGTTACCAGGCGTCCGTTTTCTAGAATTCAATATAATCTAGTTTATTGTTTTGTCCTTCAATCAGTATGCGACACACATAGCCGTACACAGTCCAAGCAGTGGTCCCAGTTAATCAAGGATAATTATTTATAGATAGATCCTTGAAGAGTGATCACAAGCGAGATTAGAGGGTATTACTTTTACGTAAGTATTACGTTGTTCTCTAAATCCCCGCCAAGCTAAGAGCAACTGCAAAAGACTTCGACCCTGTATTTTTATGTCGGAATTTATATTACTATTTTGACAACCACTAGATACACCTGACGTCCATATACCTTTCATACCGGCTAAGAATTGTAATAGTAAACTGAAATCTTCGGGGACAAGTTTCTTCTTAATATAATTATTCTCTGTCCTGTGTTGCAGACCAATGCAAAAGTGTTATGGTTAGGAATAAGATTTATATTGACGATCGCAGTAATTCTAGCGATCTTTCGGCCATTAGTCTGGGTACTCCTGAAAATGGTGCGCAGCTAACCCGGTTAGCGACAGGTTCGACTAGATCTATAGTGACGCGTCAATTAATTTTTACTCATTATTTTTATTATTATTTCTATTAGGTCTGTTTTGCGTTGCCCCGTAACGTCAGCCGGCTGATGTAACGCTAACGTAGTTCGAGTTTGAACACTGAAAACGTTTATCCGTATTAGGGCACGGGAAGTGGGCCTAAGAAGTTCGCAGCTTACCATTGGGATCTATTGCCACTATAAGTGGTATAAGGCCAAGAGGCTAAAATTGTAGTGTAAGCACATTGCCAGTTTTCAGCTATGTCACCGTTCTACCCCCTGTTAAGGCCTCCACTAAAATAGGAAACGTCAAGCTATTAGCCCATTATAATATTCCTACTTTTTTGCAACAAATGATCGTGCATTATATTGATTTATATTCTTACTTTTAGTAGTGATATTTAATTAACGAATTACGTTGCGAGTAGCATATATTGATAATAGAAACTGTGAATGGTATGGCAGGGACATTGATTGGCGCTTGCACTTACCTCGTGGCAAGCTCCTTTTAGCCAAGATGGCGAACGCCTCTCTTCAATTTAGTTCTCACGGCTCTTTGCAGCGTTGCCTCAAAGCTGCGGAACGAGACTGTACACCGTGCATTACCAGAACAAGACACTGTGTACTACCCTAGTGATGACCGGAGTTGACATTTGGCAAATATTTTCTGAATCGCTTTTTTCTCGTTATCCGTATGCTAGCAAACATTATCGCAACTACCGAAAACGAGTTCGACGAACAGCTGCTACTATACCATCGAAACACAGCGGCAGCAGAAGCATACGGAACGTTATCATCAAAAAATGCTCTTGTTCTTTGCTGTTTGACATCTCATAGAAACAGCGACCCCGACGTTGAGAGTCGACGCCTGCACGATGCCAAGGGCTTCCAGGGACGCATCCAGAAAACCAGCGATTGTCAGTCATCGCCCGTAAGAATTCAGTGGCAATTTCCCTTGATCGGGACGGCTTCAGTATTTGACAGAATGTTTGCAATGGCCTCGAGTCCTGTGGGAAGAAATTTCACAGTTTATGGGTATTACAGGTTCAAGGACAACGATAGAACATTTGGCTAGCTCACTGCAGACTCGGCAAGCAAGATTTTCTCATTGCTTCTTCAGCATCTCGATTAAGGGTACTGTTTATGGCATAGCTTGTTGCTCTCACAGCATAGCTGGCGAATAAGATCATTGTCCAATAAACATTGGGATGTAGTAAAACGTGAAATAACGGATTACCGCATATAAAGGTTACAGGTCCACATGCCCACGTATCTGCTGAAGCGCAGGGGGCTTTATAAAGCTATGTTAAGGCTCTGGAGTGGTTTGAGGCGGCTCTTTCATTAACAGACATTGCGCCCATCTAAACTTTGAGCTTTCTGAACTATCATAAAGAATAACAGTCAAACAGAGACGCTATGCGAGGCGTATGAGTTAAAAACCAAAACTCAGAAAATTACCTAGGATCAAATACACTTCGGCTACTCTTAGGTAGAACGCTTACAAGTCGCTTAAGAACAGGCGGTGTATCTGAACCCGCAAAAATGCGGAAGCACTCTCGAGATCATCTACAAAACTATGCTACCAGAGAGAAAAAAAAGCCTTCGAAGGTCAGTTTTTCAGCACGAAATTCAATGAGTGGTATATTTCCATATAGTTAACAAAATATATGAAAATCACTTTTATATAGGCGTATATATATATATATATATATATATATATATATATATATATAAAGGTACATTTAATCGTGATGCATATGTGGTACAAAGCCGTTTAACTGATGAGTTGTGTTAACGGCAAGAGCATACCACGTGAAATGGGGATTTCGGACATGATTTATTATTAAGTGTGTCTATTTAGTGAAATATAATCAGTTAAAAAAATGAAACACTAATTTACATGATGATGACATACCAATATCTAGTCACCTGTACGCTCTTCTATGTACTCTTGAACCATGGCAGCATCGCTGAAGTGCACTTTCTACGTTGGGCATTATTCTATGCAAGACCCTGTGCTACATCGTACGATACATAAAGAGGTCTAATCTTTAAAGTTAATCGTTTTGAAATGCTCTAAACTACGTAATAATCTTACGTTTCAGTTTAACTTCGCTTACAGCAGGTATAGTGTCGCGTACGGTTTCGAACGCAGGCCCGCTATTTAGCTCTGGTTCATTCTTATTGGTGCGTTCAGCTCTCTCAAGAAAAACAAAACAAAAGGCCACTGTTGCGAAGTTTCAAGCAACAAGTGATTCCATGCTGCAGGACAATAACGATAAAGCTGACAACGACCAAAGAACTCGAATGTTATCTACGCCGATTTGATAACACACGCGACATGAGTGAACGGGATCCAGGAGAAGAGTAATGCATGACAGTGGGAAGGACGGCCACTTTAGCAGCAGTATCTATTTATCAGCGAACCGAACCCTACCGAACATAGGTATATCGTATATGGCATGAAGTTAAAGCCTAGCATTTGATTATTGAGGTAATAATCGAATAGTAACAAAGATATAATAGCAAAAATTTGAATGGGGTCCGCAAGCCTCGCCGAAAAATCAACTTTGACCAATTTCGCAGCTATACTTTGTCAGATGTTGCAGAGTAACTTCGTCCCAAGTGGTTTTTGTTCGTTTTCATCAATAATTTCGAACGACGACTTAAAAGAGGGTTGGCAATGCCATTTTTCCTAATTCTTTTTCTGGTTGTAGTAGCAGTGCATAGCTGACGGCAGGATTCCGCGCTGGCCAATGCGGTTCCTTTCACAAAAGGTCATAGGAATTCTCCTATCATTTATAGGATAAAAGCGGTTGATGTTCCTTTTAAAGCTAACGTTACAGTACATGTGACGGTGATTCGTAGAAACACAAACGTTGGTCAGGTTATTATTTTTTTAAGATAGCTAACATCTCTTATGTTGATTCTTTTGCTTAGGGTCAGACTCCAAAAGAATCAAAGTTTGCGTGAAACGCCTTCCGACAGTAGTTTCGATTCCTGGAGCTCCTTGATTTGTTGGAATATTTATTCGATAACTAGCCTGCTTGACGGAGTCCAAGAAACCGCCAGGATGAGCTGTGGTACTCAATTGCGGACTTCTTCGCGGTTCAGAGATTCTCCTGGTACTAGAACTGAAGGCCATTGAAATGGCAGTAGCAGAAACAGATTCTTCTTTTCCGTGAACAAATACTCAGTTCGTTGCGGGCATAAAAGGTGTTTTTTGAAGCTTGTTCACAGTTAGAATGTCGTAGTAATTAATCCTTGTGTTATTCTCACTTCTTCCGCTCAAGGCTTTCGGCCAGGCCCCATCAGGATAACGAAATAAATAGCTTTAAGGATTACAATACTAACAGTCTATTTAAAAGATTTGCTACATACTAACACATCGATCGATGTGCGGTTGGCCTGATTCTTAATGCAGCCGGCCGATCCATGATTAGAAATACCATGAATCCCGCTCCGACCATTTCTGGCCGATTGAAATAGATCATGTGGATAGTAAAACATACTATCCTAAACTTAAAAATAAGTTAGTAGCAAAAATATTTAAAGCTGCGTCCACCTTGTCCATGTTTCTTATAAGTCCTTCACTATTAAACTGTGCATTGAATCAGATTAAGTCCAACAGCAGTTCCTCGTGTTATACACCAGGTCTAAGAATATTTTTAATGTACTTGATTAATATTACCTTCGATGCGATGTGAGCAAACACGGCGAAGAGCATGCCCTGTCATCCTACCTTTTAATTTCGTTCATGTTCTGTTTTTTTTTTTGTATGTAAAAAAAACTGCTTACCGTTTAGTTATTGTTCATTACAACTTCGATTTCTACCAACAACGTATGCTCACTGCAAAGATTTTTAATTTATACTGATTCATGTATACTGATCTCGTCAAACGATCGCCGCAGTAATAAGCCTTCTTGTGTTGATTACATCCCATATGTTGGCCTATCTAAAAGACGACTTATGTCCTTATTCATTCCGTCGTGGCATGCGTAACATATATTAGTTTGTATACCAACATACCGTGACATTTTCTGCCGTATCGAATTTTTCGTCTTGTGGCGACGATTCAAAGCTGGATCGGTTTCCGGCAAAAGCCTATCGTACTGTCACTGCTATCTTCGAGTTAGTTTTTTTTTTCTTTTGAAGAGTCAATTGAACGAGACAGACAGCTTTCCGCCATGGGGTGTGGTGTTAAAAATGGGTTGGTTCACCATCAGCCCTGTAACTACCATTCTTATCAAGCTCACACTTCATGCAGATCAGTCGAGCATTCTTTTTTACCTCTAGTCATAAAATTATATAGCGAAAGCTTCCTCTTGGTTTTTCCATGTCAGGGTTTTCGCCTGCGCTGTCCCATCTCGGTCTGGCCCCGTGACCAACAATCGTTTCTGCGTAAACGATTTGGGCTAAATGCATATCAATGGTGATGGGATTGTCCCTGTGATGCATTATAAAATCATTATTATATTAAGAACATGGCATAAATGATTAATTTACTGATTGATACAGGTAGATTAAGGTAGGCGCTACCATTAAATGTGATGCACGCATCGAGATACATGGATCGCTTTTGTGGTAATCGATACGGATCAGCTTGTGGCGGATAATTGAGTCTCATACGCATTGTGAATCTCAACGTTTAATGAGGGGGTTCTTAAAACGTGCGAACTACGACAATTCAGGGTACTGAAAGATGCTAGCAGAGAGAAGAATTATTCTTGAACGAGTACTACCCCAGAAATTGGTGATAACGGTGAGTCGTCTAACGTGATTAAACTCTACTCATTGATCATTATAACGAATAAAATAATAATTAATTTTACCTAATTAAATTTAGGCTAATTACTGTTGACATCTACATAAAAATCTGCTTTTATTGGTGCACAAAAGTGGTGAGAACTTTTTTATTTTAATTTAAAAAGCTCTAGACTACAACCAAAACATGCCTGGGATTTTACATGTGGCAAGGACGCGCGGCACCTTCGCGAGCAGGTACGGCTTCTTTAGAATTACCTTACCACTGTCGTGACCAATCACCGATGGCGAAGGAGGCTGTCGAAGGATACCGTATAGGAGACTCACTTCAAGGAATGAGGTTGTAATTGGTTACGCGCTCTCTTGTCTACCAGTCGAATGTAGACATACTTCGAAAATATATTTGGCGAGTATGAACATTAATCATAGGCCTCGAGCTACTAAGTTGATGATTAGGGGAAAATCAGTGGCTAAATGTATCGAATACTAGTGCATACAGCCTTGTAGGGGAAAACCACCTCGTTCTATCGTTATTACCACATATTCTTCCCTATATTCTTTACTTACCACTGCGGTGATGCCTGTGTTAGGAGAAACAATGAGATTAAGGTGCCTTATAGATATTCTTTATACCTGAAAATGATAAAATCTAGATGACGAGCTTTATTAAGTACGCGCGTCCGTCGAATTAATGAATACGCTGGCGTCTTCAATGTAAACTGCTGCCTGGCCATCTACAAAGCTAACGAAATGAAATTTACATATTTATTCGGATACCGAACGCCCAAATACGAATATATCAAAACGTGGAAGCTCATAGATAATAAGTAACAAAGGAATGGAAAAAGCTCCCCATTAATACGATCGATCCAAATTTCCTCTTCTATCCTCATATGTTTCCCACATTCAAACGATATCGAAATTCAAATACAGCAGTAAATGCTTATTTTTTCTCCAGAGTGAATTCTATGTATGACCGCGTGCCTTCTCAGATCTTCTGGCGTAGAACGGCCATGTGCAAAAACGTCTAAAGTGGCCAAAAAATCATTGTCATTATCAGTGTTTCTTGATCCGCCCTTCGTCCATCATTGTCGCTAGTTGTTTTCCTCCAATGCCCTTAAATAGCGCATATATGAAAAGGGTTGCTGCTAAAATCGTTCTCTGCGACAAGCGTGCCCTGAGGTAAGCCCCACCGTGCGCCAGTTGCTCAGTGATTTTGACGGCCGTCCTGCTTACCACTGACTCAGTAACTGATTGGCCACAGCGGACTCATTTGTTGCGAAGCAGATGATCCGGCGAACAGAGGCCGGTCGTGCTATGGCTTCTGAAGCTACTGCAATGGTGTCGGCGGTAGTTGCTATAATATTAAACAATTGGTCGTTTGGTGGAGCATATTTGCAGTTTGCCGACGCTTTTCGAACGCTTTTAGAGACGCTAAATTTCAGCGATTCGTCAACTGACAAACATGCTTTCTTCACATCGTATTAGAATGTCGGCAGCGATGTTGGCGTCTTGATTGCAGTAAAAAAAAATCCTGCGCATTACGTACGGAACTTTCCACATTATAATCGCACATCGAGGATACACACATAGCCATACACTCATTCAGTGCTTTTGCAGTGCCCGCCAAAGGAAGCTGCCAGCGTAACAGTGCAATAGCTCACAGACACGCTCAAATAAGCCCATACAAAATCATACGTAGATAGAATCTTCTCATACAATCACGATTCTCCGCCTTAATTTTCCGACGCACTTGTTCTTCTCCTTTGGTGTCGTTACTTGTCTCAGTGAATTTTTTTCCACCGTTCATCTGAATCAGATACTTTAGCAAATAGTGAGCATCATCCAGTGTCACAGAAACATCAGCAGCAGACGCGCACTTGCTACACCGCTGCCCTTACGGTCAGTCGTTGACGAAAGCGAAGACGTAAGCATTATAGACATACAACGGCCATTTAAGGTACTTGGCTGGGTGAGAACGAAAAAATGGCGACTTCAATAAAGGAACAGCAGGTTAGAACGGCGAGGAGAGGCTGTTTCTCTTCTTTATTTATCCCGTTCTCCCACTTTATCTATGTATATCTCAATCACTCCTCTCACTTTATCAATGATGCGATTGGAACAGTTTTATCCGCCGACGAAAGACGCCAGCGGTTGATTCTATGAACGGAGATCATAAAAGTCTCCGTAAAGTGCTGGCTATAAAATTTACTGACCACTAATGATACGCATGGCCGACCAGCGGTTTGGCTCATCATCGAATCCCCCTGTTGAAACGGCTGGTCCCGTTCGCTGATCTGGTCATCTGGCAGCCATCTATCCGTTCGTTCAACTAGTAGCTGCCGGCTAAGAGCTCTGGAAAAATCTATCGACGACATTATTGTTAACCAAATTGGTAAACTGACGCCAAATGCTCTTGCAAGCCCTGCATGTAAAATACGTTTTGCAGTCCGTTTCCCTTTCGAACGACAATTGCATGAACTGCGAGAGAGAGGCATCAAAAATCGTCGATGCATCAGACAGTCATTATTATCATCAGCGCGAGCTTTACAAAGGAATATTATGATAGTCTTCTTGAGTAACTCCTTCGATAGAGAAGAAAAAAAGGATAATTTTAAATCGACCTCGCAAATTCACCATTATTGGTGTAGGTCTTCTTTTTTCTAATAGGTGATACTACGGCATCAAGTATGCTGAAGAAGCGAGTGTGCATACCCTAGCATATGTCTAATCAATTTATTGTTTCCGTAGACTGTTATCACTTGGGGTAGTAGCAAATCCATCAGACTGCAATTGGCCATTCAGTAGCTTTTTTAAATTGATGACAATTTGTCGGTAAGTGTTTTTTCCGATGACGACATAAGAGAACCGTTATCCTGTGTTGTTAGTCTAAAGAGGATTGTCTTTCCGGAGCGCCTCTCGAACAAATCAATTGTGTTAGATAAGTAATGTGTTTTTTTTTTTCAATTTTTATACAACGGGGTCTTGAGTTGAAACACGGAGGATAGAACTTCATTCGCATTTATTACAAAATACAAAGCGAACAAATATATATATATATATATATATATATATATATATATAGAGAGAGAGAGAGAGAGAGAGAGAAATGACAATAAAACGCAAAATTTAGAACCATGTTTTTATAATTAACGCAAAGGGATTCGCTGCAATTTACGACTGTTAGGCTCTAATTAGCAAGAGCTTATTCCTATATAATAGTATGTAACAACAACACAAACCAAAACATTATATAACATAAGCATTACCATATAATCCACCTACTGCATGATTTATGAATGAGTTTCATATTTTGAATCTCGACCTCAATTAAAATATACTCTAGACTTTTGCATCTATGCATATATGTGCTTTTATACTGGATTAAATAACTTTCGGTGCGATGAACCTGTATGGCGTTTCAATGAAATCAGTGAATCTTCCTTAAATAAGCAACAACAGCCCAAGTGGATTCCATGAGGAAATGCATGTACATGGAACATCTTAGGCATGTTAATGCAGTAGCAAAGCAGCAGTCGCAGTATTAGGTCCGGTGCTACGGAATACCTCCGATTTAGGTTCTTCCGATCACCATACCGCGTTGATGCTAGTTGCTCTCCAGAATGCTGAATATACCCACCACCCCCTATCCGTTCGTATCAGATCTCGGACAGTCGAACCAAATAGTTCAGAATGAACGCGAGCAGAATAACTACACCAGCGGCGTGGCTAGTCTCGCCTGCTTCTCCAGCGTTGCTCTGAGCTGGTTGGATGGCGACTTTGCCCGTGAGAACGTCTGTACTAAACTACCGGCATCACGCATCGTGTAAAGACGGAGTCCGCAGCCGACAAGCCAACAACAGCTTTTCAAGCAAACCTTTCCGCTGACCGCGGAGAGGGAGCTGGCCGCATTTTTTACTTCTCCCGAATTAAATCGCTCTCAGCTCTATAACTTCGACGACGAGGTCGAACAGCAGATCGGACCCGTCACACGCTTTTCCTCGCCCTCGCCACAAAGATCCGACGATCTGACTGATGGAGCAACGTCGTGTCGCTTTAAACGACGCAAGCCTACACACTCCATAACGACAATGCGCAGTACCGGCATCCGAGATCATGAGAATCATCATCATCGCCGTCGCCATCATCATCATCATCGGATAGTAAACAAAAAAAAAAGAGAACCATGTTCCTGGTCACCGCCGACCGCTGCTGGCGTTACATTCACCGCCACTCAACGGTACGTAGAACGTACACGCTGCATCCGACTCTGCCCAGTGCTGAAGTCGGATCGTAGAAAAGAAAGTCCAGTTAGCAGAGCTCCACCACAATCTGTGGCTATAGTGAACCGGGAATTCTCTCGAACGTGGGCCCGAGCAGAAGAGCACGATTAAATGTCCGCGGTGACGGCGGCGTTCTCGTAGTAGCACTCTAAAAATGTAGATAAACACAATTAAAAATTTATTTACTCATAGAATTAAAGGCCTGTTCGTTTATTTAGAATCATAACATGCTGATAGGCGGTCGATGGTAGTCAACTCTGCTTCTGGAACATCGAGTGTAAAATGTGTGGTGTTTTATAATGCCTGAAAAATAGCTTGCTTCTTTAATAGTCGTGGCTTTTTGGGGAAGCTTCTTTCCATCATTCGATACAAAAAAAAGCCCTAGAAAATCACGTATTTCTACATTGTATTACAATGTTACGAATGCTGCAGGGTTTTGATATCGTGTGAAGAAAGCTAACTACGACTATCTAAGCACTGGATGGGAAATATTTAGTTGAATATGACGGGTGCCTATATTATGTTTGTGACAGAGAATGTTACCAAGCGCGCCTTAAACTTCTAGACGCGAATCAGACTCCTGAGTAGAAGACAAGGTATCGGAGCGTTGAACGCATCTTTCATGTGAGCGTGTATAGTGTCTGTGATGGCCGGATAATTCAAGCTAGTGTTCAAGATATGTCTACGGATTACTGTCAAAAATTGTCATCGAACATTCGCCGACATGACGAGAAAGCAACGGAACATACATCCATGTAGATTGTGCAATTAAAGTTTTAAGTTTACTTTTTCATATAAAAGTAAACTAAAAAGTTTCACTAATCATATATCATTCTTTAAAGGCCAAGTACGCTTGTTATACTTAATGATAACTGTTATTATTATTGGTAGTTTGCTTCTTTCTTCTTGTAGCGCTAATAATCGACACACAAACAGTAGCCGTATTACGTTAAGTGGATTGGATAATCTTCGTTTGGCGTGTATTTCCGCTAAACATTATAAAACATTACAGCCGGGATCGTGTCGCGTGTCCTTTATAGGGCGCAAACAAAGGACGCGTACCTTCATTTACAGGTGAATATCATATACCTGACTTCGATAAATCTACAGAGCGAGATAAATAGGACGGCCTGGAAAAGTTTCAGCTGCAGTAGCAACAACAATCATTGCTTTAATGCCATCGTTTTCAGCCGAACCAACGGTATTCGACAAGATAGAGCATAATGCGTATCGTAGTAATTGACCAACTGAAGAAACGAACGGCTATTGGCAATATTGAAGTCACTCTTTTGCGCATCACTTAAGAGGAAAACTCTGCGTTCCCCGTTGGTTGCGTAGCTTTTCGTCGATGGAACCGTTAGGAGTATCTAAGTCAACCACTCAGATGTTAGGACCATGAGTACAGGAAGAAGAGAAACGGATTACTGAAGAGACACCGATCTGTCTGTTTAGTCCTTTGCTATTGACGTGTTTTAATAACAGATTAACGTAAGTTGATAATTTTGAACGGATGGTCGTTCCTGAAGACTCTCGAGGCAGGCAGACACCGAAGGGAGGAGCGAAATAAGCACAATAAAAAAACTAAGTCGATAAACGTTGGTCGCATGGCGGCTCATATCACTTCTTAAACGAAGTCGTGAGTGAAACACGAACGACTTTGCTCATCACCGGTGGTTCTCTGTTTGAAGTATTATTATTACAATAACGTGCGAAGATGAAGTACCTAGAAGGATATGTGCGATTAAGTTGTGTAAATTTCAAAGTTATATCTCTGATATTAACTTGTATTTTTATTTTTTTTTCGATATTCGTTTTACAGATGTGAACTTGGACAAGTTAGTTTTGCGTCCGTCACCCGCCGAATAGATCATCTCGGCGCATCTACTATAATCTATGTATATCGATGCCGTTCTTCGAAAACACGTCAATGTTCATAATACTGAGACATCAGTCGAGTAAAATGCTCTGCTCGCGTAAGAAGGCATAGACGATCGAAACGGGTAGTAAATATTTGTCGCGCTTCACAGCATTAATGGTGGACGCTGATGTATCTCCGAGCCGAGCGCAGAACTCGTGATGAAGCCGCGGAAACAAAATCCTGCCCGACTTGACTTTGTCGTTAATTTCCTCTGTAGACGCGGTGAGACGCTCCAAATAGAGGCCGGAGCTGAATTAATAGAAAATAGGTGAATACAAGTTGACCCGTGGGAAACTCATCTACCGTTAAGTTTGTTCTATTTAATCACACATTCAGCTTCTATGAAAGCTGGTGGCAACTCGGTCTGTCCTAGGTTGGGGAATATGAGGTCCAGTTTGAGGAACTAGTCGTCTAGCCATTTGGTATGTGCTATAAATTGCAACTTGCGAGGCTTTTTATGTACCACAATCTAACGTTGTTGAATTTGTTTATAAATGGTTTTAGACATTCGACCCATGTGACGATAACGTCGAAAGTGATAATCTTCGTCAATAACCCCAAAATGGACACAAGTGGTGGGGTTCATAGAACAGATTATGGATTTTTTTATTTTTCAACATAGAAATGTCTTTTGTCCGGCGAAAAAAAAGTTGTGCTTCAGTGTTCTTATTAAGTTCTTTTACAGCGAATGCATGGTACATCTACAGATAAGGTAACCAGTAGGTTGCCACTAAGCGCGTCGTTTATTATGTCTATTATTACGATCTTATATTTCCTACCGATGACTTAGCGATATCAATCAAACTAATTATAAATAATCGTACCAGGTAATTATCGTTTGCAAATGACTACTGCCATTGTCTATTCTCGTGCATCGAAATTTTGGCCGATGACTGACTTAACTTGAATGGGTTTGGCTAAACGAGGTAGGATTGACGTTTTACCTACAGTAGAATGGCGCATATCCGGCGAGCATGGAACGAGAACTATATTCATTTATACAGCTGAGCGCATAGGACAACCGCTAGCTTCTCTTAGACATTGGGCAGTGAAACACGGTGTCGCCATACTGGACGTGTATCGGAACGGTTCTGTTTCCTGATAGCAAGCTGTTTGAAAAAAACGTTCATGCTTCATGTGTACCAGTGAAGATTCCTCTGGACTTGGCTGAACCCGAACGACTATATCGTAATGCAGACGACAGAGTGTGTGTTGATGTCTACTGCATTTTGAAGCATGGCGCCTTGTTATTGCCCCTCTCGCCTTTTCCGTACAAAACCTGTCCTAAGGAAATTGTCCATGCACTAAAGGCGCCGCTTGATGAAACTTTGTCAGAGTAACCGACAACGACATAACACAAAATTGCTGAACTAAGCAGGTCAACACGCGAGTCGATCATTTGTAACGCAGTTTGTACCTGACAGCGTCACCGAGTAGAGGCAAACAAGAGGCCATACGTTGGGTAAATATGTGTATGTGTATGTGTATGTGTATGTGTATATACGAATTGAATAGGGAGTTCCACTCCAGAAAGCACGCTGCATTGTACTTCATTATAGAAGGAGACAGGTTCTGAGGTTTTTGTGCAATGTGGATCGTACGACGAGATCAGGTTCAAGGATAGGAACGAGGCCGCGTGCGCCATCCATCGCTCGCGTGCACTTAAATGCGTGACAAGAGTCCATTCTGCCTACAGGTATATGGTGAGTACCTCGTTTTCGCTATCTAAAAATTTCGGCGTTAAATCGTGAGGCCTGCACGATCAGCTTCAGTAGTCGATTCGGGAATATTATAGGTTTTGTATGCATATTTCTACTTATTTTTACTCTTGTCCTCTTCTCTTGGGGGAAGCTTTTTAAATCCGGGGCATTATTATGTATCACGTAGTTTATTATTATCGATATTACTAGACAGAGAAACCGTGTCTGACGCGATACATAAAAGGAAATATTAGCGTGTATAGCTTATATTCGACAATTTCGAGCTCGTTTTCTATCTTGGTTATATTTAGCGAGAGATCGTTATTGCTTTGACAAATGTTACAAAGCGCCTGTACACTTAGCAGGTCTACTCGTTAAACCCTAGTCATGACCTTTATATGGTGAATAGTAAAAAATCAATAAAAACGGTTTCGCTATATATACATTCACCTTATCGAAATCATATTTTGTATGAAAAGAAAAATGTTTTTCTATGTATTGTATATATATATATCTATTCATAGGAGAGATTGGAGTAACTCTAAAAATAGGATAAGTCTTCCTTGCTCCTCTAGCCTCGCCGTTTCACCATTCTGTCAAGTTTGCCTTTTTAATACATAGGTATTGCGACAAACAGGTATATCGACAAGCAACATTACCGATTGCTGGATGATACTAACTAACTACGTAACGATACGGCACTTTTTCGCTCATGCTATTTTCATTTTTCTCCTTTTTTTTTTCCAGTTCGAATACTACCATCATTCAAGATAATTATTATTGTATCTAAAGATGAATTGTAGGGCAAATAGCTCGAGATATTTTGTCCATTGCTTCTATGGGTCGACGTTTACCTCCGCGTTAGACGAGCATAGTCAACTGCTGGTATGAGTGTGTAAATATGTTTGTTTACGTAAATCTGTTTGTGTGTTTGTTATTGACTGAAATCGATTTGGCTTTGTCGCTTCAAGCTATTCGCGTCAGACTGCAAAGGTAAACAGCGGCAGTGGGCACAGGCAAACAAAACCGAATATGCAATGCCAAATCCATCTCTTGCCTGCAAGTTTGCCCGATATTGCTGTGGACTCAAACGAAGAACGGCAGCGATAGCAACGGCGGCGGCGGCGGCGACCCAAAGAAATTATGAATGACTTTGCGACGCGGCCAGATCAAGATTAATGACTTGCTTCATTTATCAACCTTATACGGGCGCACCCGAGTAAACCATTCCCCAATCGGTTTCCCGCTTGAGTCAATCTTCCCGAAATGAAATAGCAAAGGGAAGAAGACCCAGAACACGAAGACGGCAATGAGAAATGAAAATTGACGAAAATCGATAACGTAGCAATGACGAAAAAAAAAAAAAAACAACAGCATCAGCAGAGTAATAAGCAGGTAACGAAAAATTGTACAGGTTGATTCACTGGCCTGCAGTGTCTCAGATCGTTTATACCTGTATGCTCTATCGTAGTGGAACGGATGGATGTCGTCATTGTGATGATCGTGTGTCGTATGTGCAGGGGTCGCACGTCCCGTACTCGTTATACTATCGTAACTGATTGGTGAACATATGATCTTTACACCGAATACGCTGTTTTATTATTAAAAAATACGTATAGGCGGACTATACGACGGATTGGACGGAGCATCAGTGAAGTGGTGGCATCTGGTGTGGCCATCGATAGGTGGATTATGGGCCGTATAGCTTCGAAATGAAATAGTATTTTATGTCGATGAATTTCAATGAAGTTCTGTAATGTTATGAAGGCCCATATTCGTAAGCAGTGAATCGGAAAAGGTTATTCATGAGGTTGAGCATCATAAACAGTGAGCACAAAGGACCACTAAACATTTGGCGCTGAGGCGGCCTAGGTTTGAATCCGAACACATATTTCACCAGCAAGAATTAGGAAACTCGTAGAAAAAGCAATAAAAAAAAGTGCGCTCTTTTCGTGCTTAGTGCCTCTTGGTCGCTTATAGTTAGCCCCTGAGACACTCTGAGACAATGCTAAGGCAGCGGTACTAAAGTCCATCTTACGCTGTCGCCAGCAACACGTCAT
Organism: Varroa jacobsoni; assembly: GCF_002532875.2. Lineage (NCBI taxonomy): Eukaryota > Metazoa > Arthropoda > Arachnida > Mesostigmata > Varroidae > Varroa > Varroa jacobsoni. Next base: position 23,133 of record NW_019213512.1, read on the forward strand.
GCGTGAATCGCATATAGAATAAAAGTGTTTACTTTGATTTAATTGTTGATGCAGTTTATAAATTGTTAGATTTATTTCTATAGAGAGAAATAACAAATACGTATAGTACGAGACATAGGCATCAAAAGTCGGCCTTGGTTCACGTGTGATTTCCTATGATTTGAGCCATAGGTAGGCCCTTACAGCTCGTACATTATTCAAATAGACAACACTTGGATAATATACGAATGAATTTGCCTGTTCAATTTTACCCCTGAGCACTCAATACGCCTCAACTTTTACGCATCCTTTACACGTATTTTTTTCTATTACTGCCAAATTGTGCCAAGTCCTAAAACACCAAAACCGGCTTACCTACGAACCCGGTTTCTTAAATCGATGTATGGTATGGTTATCTCATATTCTCGTTTTATAAATTTTAATATTCGTTACGTCGTCACGTACTGGTAGATACAAAATCACCAGATCCGTGTGTCTTATAGGCCCCACCAGTACCATTTTATCATACTGACATCTTGCGTCATTCCGAATTGATGCTTAGGAAGTTAGTGGCCTTTCTGAGAATTCAGGCAGGCAGGCAGGCAGGCATCGTCTTTGGATAACCTATAGTCTTTTTGAATTCGACTTGATCATTGATGTGTCGTTCACGTCATCCCGTTCTTAGTCAAACCTACATAAGTGATATTGCTGCTGCTATTGCGGCCCCTGCTATAGCTTCTGTTCAAATTTTCAGCACTGGTTTAGCGAATCGTCAAATGTAGAACGTTGCAGTCGTTGGTCGGCTTACTTTTACAGTTCCGCTAGCACGAGCCCATAGCGATCCCCTATCGTATTCCCGCCATCCTACGAAGTGGCGTCTTTAATGGTGATAGTGATAACCGTTTTTGAGGATTTTTCCTTTTCTTCTATCAGATTATCATCCCGTACTACGATCAAAAGTCTGATGGCTTTCATCGCCACCAACATCACCTTGTTGCCCTTTTCCGATAGGCGACAGGTGGGGTTGGAGTTGCTGTGACACCTCGCCAACCCCATCTCGACAATATATCCCATTTTTTCGCGCCATTTCGCCGCGTCATCTTTTTGCTTTCTTTTAGTTTTGTCAAGCTGAGCAGAGCGAGACAGGCGAGGATGATGCTGTACCAAAGACTCGGGTGAATTACCAAGGGCTTTCAGGGCCGGCAGCGTGGGCCGTGAACAGTGTCCTTTTGGCTTCATTTTTGTTGTGTCCTGCATATTCAGTACCGTTTCACCTACCCGCGTGACGACTATAGAGCCCACAGAGAGTCAATAGCTTATCTCCAATATACGGCGTGTAACAGCCGCTAGTGAGGATGGCGATCATGTCGAAAACGGTGGAACGTGATCGGGTATATGACGAACTCCGCTTTGCGGTCTACGTTTTACATTGCTTAATTATTGGAAAGGAACGAAGCACACGAAGAAGATAGAAAAAAAAACCGTCGGTAGTCAAAGGGTTATTGTTTTTCTTGCAGCTTCAGTGCTGTTTCCCCGAAGTGAACGCAATGAATTTGCGCTTGGGCATATCGGGAACAACTTTCGAATGGCCGTAAATGTGGCCGCGTTGAAGACTACAATCCTGTTAATCACAAAAATTATGATGACGGCTGACTATGCGAAACCGTTGCAAATAACAGCTGTACGGATGATTACCCGACATTGGTTTCAACTAAGAAGAGAGTCGATCAAATAGCGACTAACGCCTTCGTCTTGAGAGCTAGATATGACGTTCACAATGCGAATACGTTTAACTCGTAGAAATCGCGTCACTGTTAAATTAGGAAATGGAATTAGGAAGGAAAAAGGATGAAATTTTCGACATTGCTTTCTTGTGGGTTCCTAATGCTAATGAGCTATGTTTCCCTGTTCCATAGACGATGGCGCTAACGCTTAGCGCAGAAACGCATTTTAACCAATGAATACTCACTAATTGCGCCACGAACGGTTTACGTGGCCAAAATTCAAAGGCGTGACTATTTTCTACGCTGTTAAGTACCAGTATACTGATATATGCGAGCGATTGACTCATGGCAAGCCCTCATGTGATGCGCTTGACATTGCCGCTCTTCTTATACATCGTTAAAGCTTTGTCAGAATTCGGTATAAAGCTCCAGAGGGCACCGCCAGAAATGTGGGTCGCAAACGTCAAATTGTCAACATTGATACCGCATCAGGGCACAGAACGAACGCTCGGCAAGGATCCTGGCCTTTCTTTACTATCGTTATAGAACATAAATTTACGAGAAAACGAATAAGCATGATTTTTAAGATATTTCAAAAAATTGAACTGATTCAGAGATAAGCGACCACATAAAAATATCGATGTAGACTTCGGTGTTTTTCATACATCTGTTAAATGCTTCCGCCTGTCTTACATCAGGCTAAAAGATAACGGCAAAACACAGAATATGCAGTCTCATATCGCGTCAGGTCGAATGAGTAGTTCGTCGGGAAGTTGTTCAGAAACTTAATCAGTATTTATCTGAAAATAACAGTAATAACGTGTTAGTTATAGCAGTATATTAAGTGTGAATTGATAAATTTGAGTGATCCACTCGAAGCTAAGAAGATCGATGGGATAAATCCTTACAATGAATGACAGATCCTATCAGGGGTCGATCAATTTCGAAAAGATCGCCGAAATAAGATAGAAACTTCTCATTGGCGCACTTTGATCTTTTGGTTGATTTTAGGACAACTTTAGCTTCGTTTTTTGATTCTCTACAAATGAGAAGATGCACCTACAGTCTGTAGATTCGTATGTAAATATGTTGGATAGACGTAGGAACATTTGTAATCTGTGTCGCTGTTCAATGGTTATTAACTTATATGGATGTATTTTGCATGCCAGAAGCGCAAATGCGAAGCTCAATGAGGTAGAATTTCCTTTAACCTTGTAGGATCAGTCCAGTTGGGATATGGTTAATTTCTATATGAAATGTATTTAATCATTACTTTATACTGTTGCCTGTTGATTAGGAAGCCTGCAGATAAGCCATATAACAAATCGACAGTTTCTTTGAATTCTTGACGTATACTTTCTTAAAATTCCCAAAAAGTGTGGCAAGGATCAATCGTGCAGTTTTTTTCTTATATATATAAGATGTCGCCAAATTTTATCTAATATTGTATCGAATATTGGTGTTCGCGCTATACAACTACTAGAGACCGTAAGCCTCTATTATCCGATGCTCGCACGCCCTTTCGTGTAGGGTTGACAGCATGAGAGCTAGCCAGACCCGTTTTTCTGGGCAGTCTCATAGAGTTATTCGTGTAGGTATTATTTCGGTTTCCTTCGCAATTTTAACGCCATCCGCCACTGCTAAAATATCGAGCGACGATAAAGCACCAGCCGCACTAGATTGTAGTCGCTGATCGTAATGGAATCCTGTACGAAGAAAACACCCACAGAGTTCTCGCGAGAGAGTTGTTGCCGGAGTCGAAGCCTTAGAGTCACTTGCACGCGTAAGAGATAGTAACTAGGAGGAATGCCAGTACTCTAACAAGTGAGAGAAAGATGAGTTAGACGGGTTTTTCAAGGGAACAACGGCTTTCTTGAAAATGAAAAACGATATATAAGATGGCTAAAAGAGTGGTTGCGCCTCCAACCTTCATTTCTGTACACCACCCCCGGCAATGATCATTTATCCGACTTGTGCCGCGCGACGTCAAACAACGTTTGAAGTCCATTGTTAAAGGCCAACGCAGTAATGTTGTGAAAATCTTGACTGCTACCGATTAGTTGTGTAACACTAAACAAGGACTGCAATACACACACACACACAGGGAACTGGCTCTTTGTACAGTCGGTTATATGGATATAAGATTGGGAAATAATCAAGTTTTCTTAATAATCGGCGATACTTGCTCTGGGTATTGCGGCTTAGTGTCGCCGTCATGATGTCATGAGTGCGGACCGTGATCCGCGAATTCAGTAAAGCACCGGTAGCAATGAGCCAGACGCGTCCGAGTAGCAGAAATTCGACGACGTTAGGGCGTGTTATTAATCGAGCAAATAAGGCACTTCGGTACGGTATCGATGTAGGTTTCCCTGTGTGTGTGAGACAACCGTGTATTGAAGAATCTCTCTTGTCCTGTAGGTGACTGACACGTTCATCAACGCAGGATACCGGCTCTGTCGAGAAAGACTTTTGATTCCCACGACGTCTCACTGCTACCGCGATCCCGATGGAAAGATAGACCATTGATGAAGATTGGCCAGACCAGCCCTCTACGCAATCCTGTTTTTCATTTTTGCTTCTTTTTTTTATTGGTCAATTTTCGATGCCGATAGCCATCGGTGCGCCAATGTTAATGCGGAACCATAGTTGCCTGAGCAATTAATGAAATTTGACCTTTTATTAACATTTTGTGAGTTACTGTAAACCGCCGATTGCTGGGTAAGGCATCGATGTTTCTGTGTTTATTGACAGTATAAATGATAAAGACGTTTACACGAACACTTGAAATCGATCGGAATATATGCCATATGCATATATTTATACTTGGAAAATTAACTAGATAAAGTCAAACGACTCGAATTAATCTAAAATTTCAATCCTTAAACTGAAATAATTGACCATCAAAAAAAAGACGGTTAGCTCTATCTTATTATTAAGTTGAATAAAGAAAATCGATTAAAATATAAGTAAGAAATACTGAGCTAAATAAACGTCAGACGTTTCAGTTTCTCTCGACGCGCGAACGAAGTAATTCTATGTTTGTTTTCTATTCGAAGTATAAACGAAGCAAGAGATAATTTAAAAAATACGGAATTTTTTGATAGACATTAACGTTTCCGGACACGGAGAACGTCCGAGGCGGAGTTCTTCAAAATGCTTTTGCGAGTCTGACGTTTTTGGATCCTCTTCGGCGAATAGCTCCGTGGAGCTTTCAGTCGTTTAGCTGTTCATTTTTTTTTTTAAATTTGGTTAGTTTTCACACAGACGTTCACTACAAGACAACGTAACGCAACACCTACCATGCACAGATAAACTTTCACTAACAGGATCCCGGGCTTGGCGACTAGGGCGCTCATACAATGACGCGGTTGCTGGTTCGAAACTGCTTTAGAAAAAACGACACTACTACAGGTACTTTTCGATAGCTATAGTAGTGTCGTAACGTAAACAAAAAATCACGCTGTTTCGGATAGTTACTTAAAAGTTAATTTTTCATACAAGCTAAATATTCCGTTTATAAATCGAACGTTTGGTTATCGTTTCAACAAGGGTCATGTTAAGTTATTTGACATTCGCTACGAAATCCTACACGGACATCTACGATAGCAATTAAAGAATAAGAAGCTCGTTTCGAAATTATAATAGATGCATGCGTTCCACCAGCCTCTTCGCCAATTCATCAAGCATCGATCATCATCATCATCATAACAGAATGATATCAAACCGCGTTCGCACGGCGACGGCTACCAGCAGTCAGTGCCGCCATGAAATTTCGTCAGTCTCACCGGCGAAGAATCCTTCCGATGAGGAATTTCCCCAGTAATGACATGTATGAAGGCATAAATGTATCTGGCGACTGATTGTCGAAACAGTGCACCGTATAACGTTTTAATTACACGCACATTGCCACTCTAGACAAACAACGACGGTCGGCATTATTACGCTAACGAAAAACTAGCCACTTTATGTACGCTGATAAAAGTTCTACGACCACAGTTGAATTCGTATTCGACGCAGTTAAACGCCTCATGGGAGAAGGGATTGTGTAGTAGTGATTGTTAAGGAGAATTCATTAAAAAAGTAGCCGTTTGCTCTGACCGTGATAAGCGAGCCGAAGACGGACCAATAGCTATCCGCGTTGCCTTTATCCGTTGATAGCTTGTGTTTGGAAGCGATAACCATTGGCTAGAGAGGAAGGATTGAGGCCGATAGAGTAATGACTGTTGGAACGTTCTTCGAAACAGAGGGAGTAGACATAATTGAGTCCGAATCGAGTTTGCTTTATGTGTAAATGTAGCGTATCATGAGGAATTGTATGCTAAGCAACCTAGCAAAGATTATAGAGAAGACTGTTCGCGATACCGACGAATAGGAATCATCACTCATTTACGTATTGTGCATACCGGTGCAGTTATCGGGTACTGGCATTAGTTCTAAGATTATTTGATTGCCAATTCTGAACGGGGTCTGAGCGGTCTCGTTTAAATTAATAGTTAAGTCAAGAGTTTTGTTCGTTATTTTTTAGTATAGGACATAAACATACTGCGTAATCTACGTATATTGCAAACACGAGGAGAAAAGCTACGCATGTTTGGACAAACACGCGTGTGGATATGTTCTCTGCACGTCTGGAGGGGTCCCCACAATGACATCTGAGGAAGAACGAAATCCTACCCCGGCCCGCCCTGCTGTCGCTGTGCAATTTGAAATAGTTATAGTTCAACTAAATAGGATCTGCCAATCAGGACACAGAGAGATCTTTTACGACTCGAAGTCGGCGCGATGCGGCACTTATCATCAACGGCAGACATTCAGCCCACGCCGGATACGAATTCCACAAGGCGCTCGATTGACGCTGATAGAATCAATACGATGGCAATATTGCAGTGAATTTTAGCGCACATGGAGAAACAGGTTTGAGCTAACAGGTCAATCGGGCACACGAAATTTCTCAAGAAGAAGTTCACCTGAACACGCTAGTTAAATCTAATTGTTTTCATGAAGCTTAGTGGTGAAGACTCGCACCTTTCTTCGAGCTCAGTTTGTATCCAAAATTACCAGAATTGGATATGACTGATGCGACAGCGGTACGCCTTTACTGGAAACAAAAACATGCCGACCATAAAGAAGCCTACCAGGTCGTTCAATATAGTTGATATTATAGTCTTCTACTTAACAACAAATGATCATAGCAAAAATGTCCCATACCGGGTAGCTGGGAGCTTCCACCTGCATAGAATTCACCTGAGAATAACGGTATTGGACTTCAGTGACTGGGGCATTTATGTACATTGTCTGTACTCAACTATGGATCTTCGGCGCCGTCATGGTAGTACCCGGCGTCTTTGCTAATTAAACCAAGAGACATTGTTGTACCTCTTTTTCGTATAGGCCCTTATCTCCTATACGTATAGGCACATATATTCGTATGTAACACTTCTAAAGCAGGAAGCTTCTCTTGGTTCATTATCTTCCCCGTCTCGAAGACATGGGCACAGTACGAGTATTGCCGCTTATCGGGTACCAGATGCGTAAAGCAATAGCTGTAAATGGCGGTGGCAGAAGCATTTATCAATGTGACTGCCGAATTCAAGTGAAACTGGAATACAAGTGACGTTATTTCAGTATCTACCAGACCCCGATCTGTGATTAGTGGGATCATCGCACTGTGTGATGTTGTGTGTGTCTGTCTGTCTGAGAACGTGTGCTCATTCTAGCATCGGCCAAGCCGGCCGGGGCGGTCAGAGACGCAGATTAAGTCTAGTTCATTTCGTCTCTAGGCAACGTTCGGGTCCAGCGTTCGGAAGAGGCAGACAGAAACGCCGCACGCGATGCCGGAGAGGCCAACGTGCCCATATAGCTGGCCTGTAATATTAATAATAGCAGTAATCAACAAGTTCAATATAGTTCTCCGTAGTGTTTTGGCGTTTTTACTAGTAAATTGTAGTCTATTATCGCGTTGCGTTTTATAGCAACGAAATTAGACGGGAAATGTGGCTGCCAGTTCCACATCTGTTACGTGTATATCTTTTGGTATTCCCTCTTGTTTGTTTCGTGTTTTTATCTATCTAGGTATGTATGTGTGTGTGTGTGTGTGTGTGTGTGTGTGTGTGTATGTGTGTTTGAGTTATGTGATCAAAATCAGGAAAACGTGAAAGGGGCTGACCGGACGGGCAGTAGAAGAAGCAGCAGCATGTAAACGGGTAAATGCACCTGTGACTTCCCACCAACTATAACAGTTTTGACATATCAATGTGCAGCAGTGCTTCTTACTATCGATATATTCAAATATATCAATCTATTACTATTATATGATTGTCGTTGATTGGTGTTCTTGTAGTTATTGTTACAATGGGTATATTCGATAGATTGGCACGAGAGTAGTCGTGAGCTGAGAATTTATCTTAGTTCTATCGACGCTCGCTGGTATAGGATATGACGAGCTATAACAAAAACTCTGGCTGTGCATAAATGCGCTTATTTATGGGCTGTGATTATCTAGTCAGTGGCTACGGTCAGGAGTCTGCTTCGTCACCGGCTACCAGTTAATTATAGTGGTTGTCAGTGGTGCAATTTTCTTAAGGATGAATCAAAGGAATGCAACAGCATGATCAAATTAGGGTATACGGACTGCATTTATGCTGTATTTTTATTGGCCGCCTAGAAGGTTCGCCTCGTAGACCATAAACTTGAAATATGATTAAAAAAAAAACCCAGAATATTCATGTAAAGCGCCGACTTGCAACGGTGAATATTAAAGCGACCCAGAATGAAGGAATCTGTGAAATTGATGAAAGCGAATTATTCGCTGCTGTTTGAATCATATTTAGTAAAGAGTGCCGTTGTAGTTGATTTGTGTTTGGAGATGAGAGTGCTATTTGATTAATTGTCTGAAAGACCCGATAGATTTGAATATTTTCTTTACCCTAATGATCGGGCTGCTCGGGAAGGGCATAGGCCTTTTTCAGCTTTTAGGTAACCCAGTGCCCATGACTTTGACTCAGGTCGATTTGACTGACTGTTTACTTTCATTGGCAAACTTCAAACCGCTTGATAAACCGTTTCAATTTGGTAAATTATTCATAGGAATATTTATTTTCTTTAGTTTTCGTCAGCTTCCTCTGTTATTAATAGTTTGATTATTATTAACAGACCCGTGGTCGCATTGTTTGACAACCCAGACCATTACGGCAAAATCGTTTGACATGAGCATATAGATCTTCGTCTTGAGATAGTAAATCTAGAGAAAAATCCGAAGAAGGCGAAGAAAGTTCACTAGCTGAGTGTCGTTTGTGTCGACATCAGTAGCAGGCATAGGAAATAATTGGGGCACCCGACCGTCGGGGTTTATCCATCTACACTGTCACGGTAGACAAAGTAGATGTTTCATCGTTTGCTTGATTTCTCCAGGCCATTAATCAGCATTTCTAAATATAATTATCAGTAATTCTCTTATTTTACACCAGTGTTGGCATGGGCAACATCGTCCGACAGGCCGACCTAACTTCCAGATTCCAGTAGCTGCTCTCACAAACCGGTCGTTACAAGGCCGGCTTTCCTGCTAATGGTGAGCAGAGCATCACTATTTCAGCTCGAGTGCCGTTAGCATGCCACATATCGGCGACTCACATCTGGGGGCCAGACTAGAGGTGACATGCTGACGTATGATGTACGGTTCAACGGTCGCAAGTGACACAGTCGTACCCGCGTTGACAGTATGGTTATCATTGAACGACACGTCGATAAGCAAAAACTTGTGACCGTGATGCATTGGCGTGGATAATGTGTTGATATCATGGCGTACAAAATGGCGGGCCTGCCCCGTACAGCAAATAATTGGTAAAGTCGTCGCCAACTATTTGACTAAACGAATCAGCTGAATGTGTTCGACTTTACATTTTCTCTTAGGCTCACATTGGCTAAATAGAACGTCGTTACACGATTACATACTTAATACCGCGCTATGGCAGTGTAGTTTACTAATTTGCTCAGTATTTGTAGTGCTACTAGGAATACGGTTCCAGTCACTATGTACACGAAGACCTGGCTGTCTGTATTTATCTACCGATATATATATATACACCTTACTCGTTCTTGTTTTCATCTTCGCTCCCGACTCAAGTTCTTCTGCAAGGACCGGCTACTGCAAGTATCATCTTATAGGTGCTCAATAATCGCTCATTGTCGATTTGAAGCTAGTGTTACAAAGGCCTCCCATAGAGACACGCATCTAAAGACAATCAAAAACATAGGCCCGCTCTTACATAGACCCATATGCACAATTCTCATTTACACACACGTACAGATATATTAGAAAGTAACGGTTTATTCCCACAATTGCGGAATGGGTTCAGTGTAAAAAGCAAGTAGTTAAGAGTGACCGTTTTTTTTTGTCAAATATTTTTCACGTATTAGTTGTAGCAAAGATATCAGTCTGTTATGCAGTTGTCCACTCATCGCTAGAAGGCTCTCTTTCTCCACTTCATAAATGGCAAACGATGTTATCTCGTCTAAGTAACGAGTGAACAGCAGCGATGGATCAAGAAAATCTCAAGGGACATCATAGACAACAAACGTACATATTATATACACAGACGCACACAATTTTACCCGAAGGAAAATATGTAACCAAACGGCAAAAGCCAATGGCACCACTTCTACCAGGGAGGAGAAAAACCGTGAAGAGCGCACGTCACAGTACAGCGAAGTTCGTGTGTGTATGCGTGTGTTTGTTATTGAACAAATGACATTGCCCCATCTCACTATTTTGCCGCCCAGTCAAACTCCATCCTTAAAAGCAGCAGACTCTCAAGCTGGCCCGCTATTCATGTAATTACAGGTAACGGGTCGTAGATGCCGAGGAC
>NW_019213512.1:33799-126007 GCF_002532875.2 Varroa jacobsoni
TGTACATGACTGATTCTTACTTACTCGTCAAGTGTACACTTTTCGTTGTGCAATTTTGATCGGCCAATGCGATATTTAGTTGTTCTTCTTTTTCGTAAATTTAAGAGGCGGACCCCCGAAAAAGAGAGCACCTATTGGAGAAATAAAAAGTAAGTGACGTTCCTGCTAGAATTATTATTAAGGACAAAGCAATAACAGCCTTATGGTGGACAGCAACAATTTAATCTTAATTTTTTGCGAGCAGACAAAAAATAGATAATTTTAAGGTGTACAATAAGCTACTGTGATGATTATGGGAGAAGTTTCGGCCAGGTGACATCTATTGGTAGCTATAATTGAATTCTTTCGTACACAATTTAACTTTTTTTTTGCCAGAAGCCCATTATTCATTGAGGATTTTGTCAAATTGCGAGAATCGTGTGAGCCTCAGACGTAGTCGTAGTAGGCTAAATGGATCTTCGTAATGAACAAATAGATGTTATAAAATACGAACAGGATGAATGATTCCAACGATTAAATAAACTGAGCAATTATAACCGCGTATCGTTGGGTATCTAATAAATCATTATCTAGATGTTCATTTTGAAGCACAGAATGTTTTTATGAAGCGAACGGTATCCCAGGGAGAATTCGTTTCGGTCGCGGTGAAAAGCTGTAAGAAGTATAGATCTATTTGTAAATATTTACCCTCGATGTGCATTTGAGTCGAGCAACGGGTGATGTGAACATCCGCGTCGCGCGTGGCATTGTTCCCGACGTAAGGCGTCTACATGGGAACCCTGACGTTGTTATCTACTCCGCCCTCATGTAATTTTCAATTGTGTGCATTATACCTGCACTTATGGATACTATATCCGTTGTTCTTAAGATCTAACGATCTAATGAAGTTGTGCCTCATAAAGACAGCGAAGATCCCAGAAAAACAACCCCAGCTCAGATTTTTACTTCCGCTTTTTCGTTGCTAGAATCTCTCATACGACCATAAACATTGTGTACGACCTTCACTTTCGAAAACCAAAGGTACGTGACTGATAGTGCATAAAAAGAGTTTCTGCACAGTGGCTGATGAAGCAGATTTCTAAGTAGTGATTTTATGAAATTAATTCTTATCGTGTCATTTTTAGAACAACAGAATGTTTGGGCTAACTTCAAACAAATAACTTTTAATAAACATTTAAAGAAGATGTTTCTTTGTCCCTAAAGCTACAAGATTAATTAGATACATCAGCGTCACTTACGCATAGCATCTGGCCAGGTAGATCCATGGGCATAGCTTCACTCCGAACTCAAAATATGATCCGTAGCTATGGGTGATTGTGTTTTTATTATTTCAAAGTGGAGACACATACATACACCTTGTTTGCATGAATAAAAGTGGTATTCAATTAGCAAGTTGTCACTGTCAGGTAGCTAAAAATGGGTAGGGTCACCAGGCAAAATTACCGGAACCTGTCTAAACGTTTCCTTAGGCAACTAACGTGGCCGTTCGCCATGTTGCCTGTGCCATCCGCTTCTTCGTCGCTCACGGCCCTGTGCAAGCCAATAACAACCTGCATTTAACGCAACAGCAAGCAGAACTTTTTTCCAAAGGATTCGGCAGAATGTATTGAATCATCATCTTAATGACGCCAGAACTTTGTTGTTTGTTTGTTTGTCTTTGTGTGTTCTCTACACTGAGCTTCGGCATCGTCTACTGTGCCGACTTATGTTATTATGGATAATTTGCTAACACAGAATAAGGCGGTATGGTAAAAAAAAAACGTTCGCCGCCTTTGTGACAAACAAAAGCTCATTCTTTTTTCTTTATTTTTAAAGCTTTCCTCTTGCTTTTAACGTCAATATATTTATTCTGTACACTCTTTTGATCAACAGCATTACGGCCTAGAGAGACATGTCACAAACAGTCGTCTACTGTGAAGCCAACCATGTACAGTTTGCCCCTTTATCTTGTGCTTGCCCCGTTTGGAATCCTCGCACCCAGATGTACGGCAGCGATTCAAAAACATAAATCAAGTGTCTACAAAATATCCGATAGCCGACGAGCTCGCGCTGGCGAAAAAGTGGTGGTCAACATTTACATTGCGGGCCCCCCGAGAATGTCAAGGCTAAAAGCTAAACGGAATACGGAGAGAAACGAACAGTGGATAGCAGTCGAGAACACACACGCAGGAACTTTAAATCGGACACCATCAAGGCCCGAAAATCGACGAAGACAGCAGCGGTAAAGAAAAACCGAAAGTAAACGTCGGAGACTGCGCCATGCGTCTCGCCAAGGCCCCCTGTACCCCCTTTCCCGAACGCTTCCGCGAAGAACGGCTGCATTTGAAGTTTTCTGTGCCAAGGTCTCCAGATCAATCCACAGGTCAGTTTTACATATGCACATTGGTAAGACAACATTCTCTCACTGGCCCGATAGGTGGCACACATGCAGTGAAATTAAAATCAGAGTCATCACATTATATTACAGATCTAAAACTGAAAAAAGGAAGATCGGCTTTTTTAACGTCGACCTAATTAGTAAAAGCTAATAATAGCCAATTGCTATTCTGTAATAACGGATGTCGTTCTAACTTCGACCAGTTTTTTTCTGGAACGTTCACAAGATCTAGGAAGTTAATCGTATTAGTATTTGACACCTCTTGATTCCAAAGTCCTGTTTCAATTAAAATCCTATCATGAAGTACGGGTGTCTGTGTTCTTCAACGTCACTCTATACCAGCGCTTCTTAGTTAGCGATCTTATTTATTAACAGTAATGTTTTCAATAGAGTGCAATTAACAAGTTCCATTACAATAGCTTACCACGCTTTTCGAAAAATCACCCATTCTTCTGACGTCCAACTACAGCTTGTAATACTGAGAAGAAAGTAAAAAAATCAGCCTGTAGAGATGATACCAATCACAGGATTCAACTATGAGTACAACGTCTTATACGTTAAAGATGCCGAGTTGCTGTACTCCTCTGTGGAACAGAGCTGACTACTAAGTGTACGCGGATATGTAGGCAAATGCGCGTGGTAAACTGAGCTAAAGTAAGACAATGAGGTGTGCCGGTTCGAAGGGTACAAAGGTGGCATAGTTAACTGCATAGCTCGAAATGGAAGCGACAATTGGTTGCGGTCCTGATTGTTGTTTTCTTTGCAATGGCGGGCGAAGGAGAAAAATCGCCCTTCGATTACCTGTTCGAATTTTGTAGCCATCTGCAATAGACATGACTGCCTTTTGTGGCCATACGATATCGCCAGGGACAACGGTAATCAGGTAGCCGCGAGAGCCGGTGAAGTCCAGCAGAGTAATTTTCTACTTTGTGAAGCCCGGGGCAGCGTCTCCTCCAACCCCTCCCCCCTTGTCGGTAGACTGTAGCACGAAGAATCATTCGTAGGCTGAGGGTGACTGGCTAGGAAAACGCGTACAACGTTACTGCCGTGTCGTTCCAATGAACAAATATCTATGGATATAACTGTGTCCTTTATGGCGCCAATGGCGTCTTCAATGGCGACGCTGGCGGCAGCTGCGATACCGTAGAAAGCCGAGGAGAGCCCCACTCCTCCGAGCTCGGGTGGCTCATGGCGATCACGAGTGATGATGATTCGATGCTTCGTGCTGGCACATCCGCTCTGGACGTCTTGCATGTATATATCTCTGTACGAATATCTATGCGTGGCGCCAAACCCTTATAAGTTTGAAAAATGAAGCACGTCGTTCATCTATATTGAACGACTACGACGATGCCGCGCTGCCTTGGCTTGCTGGTCGCTCGTCGCTGGTCCAACTTTAGATTATGGTCACTCGCATTGTTAACAGACGTCCGTAGTCTACCAATGGCTAGTCAAATTGGTGAAATATGGCAACATGAATGTGACATTGCCTGTTGTTGCTGCTGATGCCATTGAGGAATTAACGATGAAGTTCAACCGAGGAGGATTCAGAGGCGGGCAAAATCTTCATCTTCTCAGATGGTTCGAATCGCACGCTCATTCAAAATCACTGGCAGCGTGATGGAGCCGCCATGGCGATGTTACTGAAATAACGACATGGAATACGAAATTATCGAAGGAAATGACATCAAATAATGTTATATCGGGGCTAGTAGCGCGGGTGAAGTTCAGGGATGGAGATTCAATGAGGACATTGGCCAACCTTGTTGCTTCTGTCAGGTCTGTTATCTCATACGGTTCTAGTTCCATTCTAGTCAGATCAAACATCGAAGCCCAAGTGAACCGAGATAAAAAAAAATTACCACAATTATAGGACTGGTTAATAGTTTCAATGCACAGCCGAAATCCGGGAAGCGACTCACGAAGGCATGACCTCGAACAGGCCTCAGTATGACTGCGAGCTCGTTGGGTTAAAATGAACAGTTGTATGGAGTCGTTCCAGGGTACTCCGTTAATGATAAAATGAGAATATCCAGAAGATGGCTACGATCGAAACATTTAGTTATTAAATTTGTAATAACAAAAAAACCGCTAGCATGGCTTTGGTGTCATGATTTTGTGTGTGCAAAATCGTGAAAACTTCCTATCAGGTTGGGAAGAAAACGATCGAAGACATCGCTTCCGGGACACCCCACGATTGTGATACAAATATGACTAAGGTGGTAAAATAGATCTTTGCTAAAATGGACAGTGATCAAGCATCCTTACCGCTAATGAGCTCAGCGTATTTAGAGGTGTGAAGTGCAAGGATATTTTTTTAGCTTACGGTGATTTGTTTTTTTGCCAAGAACGTTCAGGGAGTCATTAGCGAGCGATTCGAAGCTGAGATTAGACAAGGCCGATCTACAATTAGCCAAAGAATAAAAGAATTATATACGTCGATCATCCTGTAATCGATCTCCGCTCTGAACACTATAGGGCTGTTTGCTCAACTAACTACCGAAAACTGAGAGGGGCATGAGATGGAAGCGTAAAACGATATAGAGGGGCACTCCGCTTCGACTGAGTATTACTACATTGACATTATTGATATTTCCATATAAAATAGTAAAACTTACCTGTCTCAGAGATAGTAGATAATTATATTTGTACCATTGGCCTTCACAGATCAGGAGCTTATCGTCCCCCCTTAATTCTGTCCAACCGATAAAATTTTTCATTTCGGTCGAACTTCAAGCAGAGATTCAGATACTTATGAGTGCACTGTATAAATTCAGCTAAAAGACATGGAATCGGAATAACCAGTGATTGTGATTAATGCATAGATCACTTAAACACAGGACAGATATAGAAAATAATTATAATATTGTTTATTTGAATTTTTTTGAGAACGATCGAATTTAGGGAAAAACAATCTGTTACCAGCCTAAAGAGATTAATATGGAAAATAATTACGCTTATTAGTGCGGCTACATTTGTTAATGGGTCAGTGTTTTTAAGGTTTCGATACGAACCTTTTACTCGGTACTTTTGTTAATATAATGTGGTTATGGCCATTTTCATGTTTAAGTAAATGTCAACAGAAATCATAATCTTCATTGGCGTTTCAATAGAAGTTAAAGAGCGGCAGACCAAACATGTTCTTCTATCCACTATCCATATTCTTCCACTAGGAAACATATTGTTACCACTGCTTGTTAGTTAAGCATGTAAGGCGTTATTGAACTAGTCCTAATGAAAGTTATACTTCTAACTTGTTATTAGGATCACACACTGGTCAAGAATATCAACTTCAATCGAAAAAAAGGACGAGAGCATTTACGAGATTCTTTTAACGCAAGAAGAAGCGACTGTTGCTTTTGAAAATAGTAATACTTGAAATCAAATTGTAGACCACAATAGACAAAGCAAAGGTAAAGGTCCTTTGACTTTGTTTGATGGAAATCTCACCGTTCACAAACGAATGCAGTAAAATTATGCAATTATTAACCCAGAATTATAGCATCTACGTAGTAGTTTCGCCGAGCGAGCTGGCAAAAGCATGCCAAGGATAGTTTTCTCGGTAAGATCCTTACCAGTGTGTCGCCTCTTGAAGAAACGGGCAGAAAAAAAATTCAAAACAGCCTGCAAAAATTCTAGGCATGGCAAACACCTTTCACGACGGTGATACACAACCTCCGGATGCTTCGGGCACATGTCACATTCGAATATAACAGTCTTGATGTGCGCGTCTCTATTTACAATGTAGCTAAATCATTTGTATAAGGATTTTCTCCCTGTTGCTTCTTTCCGGTCGCTCGCTGTTTAGCGTCGCCTGACAACACCTGACCCGGTAGCAGCACGCAATCACATATCCACCTGTTCGTGCTGATTCTTTTTCATCGTCTTCGACATCCGTCGACGCCGCACGATCAAAATGTCCGACGCGGCACCGCGTTACGCTAGGGTCGCGCTAAGTGCTCACTTGCCTTTGGATCCTGTCGTTGCATATACTTTAACACGCACTTTTCAGAAACCTAATCTGAGCTAGCAAGCTTTGTGCATATGTAGTCCTTTGGTCGAGCTACTCCAGCTCATCGTACCTAGGCCAACTTCGTGCTTACGAGGCAAGCTACGCGCAGGCCGCACTTCGATACCGGGAAGGCTGTTGGTGATGGCACGTTGTCGTGCAGTAGTCAGCCATCAAAAAGACAACGTACGGGCAGTCGTTGTACAGTAGGATCCTGCTGGACGTCCGAAATATCGTTTGGATCTGGGTTCTTTACGAAAAATGCACAGAACGTAAACCCATTTAGCGGTGTGACCGATGAGACCACCTGGGCAATCGAGATCTGAATACATTAGTGTATGAAAACTACCTACAAATGCCGAATATGTATGTATATAAAATTTTTGCTTTGCTTTTTTAATAAGTAACTATTAGTTGGTAGGTAATGATGAACATTTTACGTTGCCATGAAGCCTTAACGGTAACCAGTTCGGTAGTTACAAATTTACCAATATAACGCTATTAATAGTATACGATGTTTACTACTGTGAGCATGTCATATTGTATCAAATGAACGTACTACAAACTCATTGGTCCATTAAACATTGAATATCGAATTCTTTAAATTCACATTTGGGCCCTCTGACTGATCTCGGTGCCGGAGACGTCGCTTGTACTTGAACCGTTTACTATCTCTACCCATTTTAGGAACATTGTTACAATTTATGAGCGTGCGTAAATGCTCTAAGAACATTATTGAAAAAATCACTTTCATGGACACTAGTTAGTTCTACAAACGTTTCAATTTTTTCCTTTTTCAATAATTTGCTTTAGCTTTTCTATAATTTTTGACATATATCAGGTACTTCGAAATTTTCGAAGTAAATATATGTGAGGAAACACCATATGTACATCCATCTGTCATTTATTTATAGTAAAACGCTACAAAATCGGCGAAGATTCGGGCCAGTCGATTGTCTCGTCCTTGATTTCCGACCGTGGGAACTAACGGCAGCCGTAGCAGCAGCACCGCTTGGGTGATCGACCACTCCGGCGATTCCGTCTGAGCTCCGGCATCTCCGATCATCACTGGCATTACTGCGGGCACAATAGCGTCAGCCAGACCCAGGGAGTGGCGATTCTTTCACAGTCGGCGCCTGTAGGCAGAGCGGTAAGCTGATGGTTGCACATGGTAACACGTTACCGTTTGCAATAGCGCCGACAGAATTGAATAGCGTGAATCTGGAGTACCTAGAAGATGACCATCATGAACAGGTTGTATAACGTGCAACGATCGTACCCTAGGACACAGGCGGACGCGGATGAAGATGCCGATGCAACGGGTTACTGCAACGAATGCAATATGTTGCGCGCAACCGTACCCTGCAAATAGCATCCAAGCGGCAGCGAATTTTTAACAGCGGCCGGATATTCTTTCGTTGCCAAGTCCTCCACATGGACAGGATAGCTCGACGATCGCCACCGCGACTACTTCTTGGATTGATTTCGTCGCGGCAAAGATGTAGTTTCCCTTATCTGTGGCAATTCACATTGCCCCGCATTTTCGTTGTTCGTGTTACTATCATTGACTAATCTTAACCCTATTGCTACATCAACTTGCTCATATGTAGAGCTCATAGGTGGGCAAATATAGAGACGACAAGAGAAGCGTTGCGAAAGCATTGTGAGTCCTCGTCATCCGCAGTAGTGAAGTATCGGAAAAAACCAATGGCGTCAGCTCTGCGGTTACTGAACAAGATGGTGACGGTATCGCTGATGCTATTGACAGAAGTGATTATGAGGATAACTGCACCCAACATAACTATTCAGTGGGCTTTTATGCTTCATTCTCGAAGGATCTATTTGGGCCTGTGGCTGATTTGCCTCCTGGACTGCCCCGTGCTCTGACTTTCAGTTGCTACTTTTCGCGATGATTTATGGATTAAAAAATCACATGGTAACAACAACAACAATAGCGACGGTCACAATAACCTATGCTGTGGTGGTTTTCATGTCGAGGACAAATGTCGAGAGGGATCAAACGTAGGTAGGCAAGGAAAACACAAGAAATAGTGCTTGCGGTTGTTATTGGTTTACTGCTGAAGCTGCGATCGCCGGATCGATCATCAATCGTCTGTTGATGCAGAACGCGATTTTCGTTTGATTTGAACTAGCGTAGGTTAATGCCGCCGGATGAAACGGTAATTAAGAGATCGGCTGCTAGCCGCAAAGATCATTTTCGTCGTAATAGCTATCGTCACTATGATGACCATTGTTACCACTGATGCACTAATACACTAATAACAGTAACAATTATAATAAGCACAAAAACATAAATAATTACAATATTATTTACTACGATTTTGGTGCGTCTGAGCGTGTTATTTCAGAATTCAACTATTCCTATAATCGAAAATGCATTTTTCCTGGCCATTGTCAATGACAGCGGCCTGTTTATGTATCTGTCTTCGTGCTTGTTACCTGTAGTAGATGTTATACATCTTTCAAGCACCTACATAGATATTTTGGATCCTTTACTGATCGTTCCTGAAGTCTTTATTGCGACAAAAGTAACGGCCACCACTATATTTGTTGTTTAAGGCACACGCCTTCTCTGCATCCACGTGTTGGCCATACATGTTATGGTGGTCAATATATTTCTGGACTAACATGCAGTGAACAGCTACATAATACTCGTGGAGGCCATATCAATATAGCAGCATTATTTAGTCATCTCCATCTATTTAGTACAAAGTAATTTAGTTAAATGCCCAAAACCACGCAAGAGGTGGTATTTACTTCCGAAGGTCGCCAAGGATATGAACTGGCAGCCGTCATGGACAGCACATTTAAAGGGCTCATATAGAGGCGTCTTTAACCTCGAAAACTTGGTAAACTATACGAAATACCAGTAGAGGATGCTACGTTGGAAAAAAAAAATCACCGCGAGACCTTGGAAAGAGATTGGAGGCATTCATGTTTCAATGACAACGATTAATCTGTTTATGCTTGAAGGTGCCAAACCAGTATGCTATGTTCACACAGGAGACGAGTGTGTCGTTTGTGAGGAATTGAGCTAACCGATTGTTCCTACTTTTCCAGCATGCCCTTGCCAACTAAATCTCGATAATAGTATCTCTAATTCAGCTTGAAAACCTATATCGTCCTAATAGCAAACTCTGACAGCGGATCATTCTCATCGACTATGGTGGAAGTAAGCTCAAATGAAGCCTATCTCGACGAAATTTGTCGACAAATCGCCGACAATATGTCTGCCTACAGAATCATTTTGCTTTACGTAAAGCTATTTAGCTGGCCAGGCGCAATGATGCGATCTATTCGACTTCAGAGTGATCTAACACAGCCATATAGAACATCGCTTGATACGAAGCCGTACCAGCCAATGGCCGGTCTCCTCTAATTCAATTCTGTCCATGGTCCATCAAGTATCGCTGCGATGATGTGTATACCTTCCTGACTTTGTCTGGCCGTCTGCATAAACATGAGCGTGTACCGTAAGAACTCAGCTGGCCTGATTGTCTTTTCCCATTGCTAGAATGACACCGCTTCACCAAATACCGAAAATTATATTTCACACGGCGGAACACAAACACGTCAGCCTAGCAGAAACACAGTAATTCTCCCTCAGTGTAGCACGTCTCTATACAAGATTGAGAAGCAAAAAAGCTACGACGACAAATATATACATATAGATTCACACACAAACAGACCAATTTCGAACGTGCGCCAGCCTGAGATGTGAGTCGATCATAATAGCCGTACAATTATCTTCTGTTCGTTTTCCTTTCTTCACGACTTGGTAATATTGATCGACGCACGGAGACGCAGAAGCCAGCAATGGCTGCTACGTACTACTACTACTACTACTACTACTACTACTACTACTACTACTACTGCTACTACGGTCAATTATCGCAGTAGTACTGACATCGGCCAAACGGTGACAGTCGCGGAAACAGCCAAAGTGATCACAGCTTCAGGGAGCCACGGCCGTAATTTCGGTAGCACATAGCCATTTTGATCATCACCAGAATCATCATTCTAATACAAGTACAATATTGTTGGTACTTAGCAATTGTACCAAACATTCGGAAGCAACGGCAGTAGCAGCCACGGCTAAGTCAATCTAATCTT
Source organism: Varroa jacobsoni (assembly GCF_002532875.2). Taxonomy (NCBI): domain Eukaryota; kingdom Metazoa; phylum Arthropoda; class Arachnida; order Mesostigmata; family Varroidae; genus Varroa; species Varroa jacobsoni. Next base: position 44,320 of record NW_019213512.1, read on the forward strand.
CATATTAATATATGACGATGTGATACAATAAGTGTGCAATAATATTTCTACGTAATGGGAATAATAACAACGATGACCCTAGCAATAATAGTAGTAATGATGACAAGAAAAAGAAGGCAAAAAATTCCTCATCATCTTCAGAAGACACAGGTCCGTTTATACCGTCCGAGCGGTGAGAATGGGGATGAATTGACGAGTTGCTGCCAATCAATGGATTTACTGAAAACCACAAGTGAAAAGCAAACTTTTGGGGGTCGTATTGAGTAATTGTTATATAGTTGTGAAAGATTTCAGTGCGACGAGACCATGAGTCATGATATTCTGATTGCTGACAACTGAAGTCTGCTAAACTAGGGGGCGTGAATGGTATCGCTATAAAGATGTCGGCAGACAGCTGTGGTTGACTGTTCGTTTAGATCGCTAAGTAACTGTTCTATTCAACTTTAAAGTCGCCTAATTAAGTTGAGAATGATACACATTAGACAGATTTGATCGATCGAAAATTTTGAATAGAATGCAGCTAAATACCGCCGCCACCGCTCCGTTCTCTTCCCCACTTGAATGCCGCCAGCTAAGGAACTACTTAAATGAAGAACGTTTATCAGTTACGGTCTCAGCATTATAGAGTTTGTGAATCCGATTGTAGCGGAGAACAATTCGTTCCTTACAGCCGTTATCAACCCACGCAATAGACGGTAATTTTCGGTACGTGGGTAGTGAGATTGAATTGAGGTAACTGATCTATTGGCATGGATTTGTCATCTCACGCATTTATGTATAGAATCATTTTAATGCCGACTCTGTTGCTCTGCAGGTCAACGGCAAAACGAGCGAAAAAAAAAACGCTCCCTTACGGGCGGCCATTTTATACTACCTGGCTAATACGAAGTTTGCCTTCCGTTATCTGCACTGACCGTCGTTATACAGGCTACAACTGACGTAATAGGACGACTCCAGCATGGCCACTCCGCGCTCACGACTATCGGTTGGCCTAAAAATTTATCGACGTAGACAAGCGCCCAGTGGTGACTGTCATTGGCATTATATCGATGAATATAGTCCTGGCTATCGCTACCGCTGTCCTATTGGAATAGTCGTTATTTTGCTATGTGGTGTTATCCAGGATATTATTGATGAGCAGCGTGTTCGGTTAGTCAAAATTTGAACTTGTTTGGAGATAGTAGTCACTGAGTAATTTTTTATCTAAATTTGGGTCAGTCAGGACCTGTTGGCCGGTCATCGGACAAATAAATGAGAAATTGTACTAGTCGTCTACCTATATCCGATGCGTTTTTCTTTGCAAAAGCGTTTTCTGTGCATCAGGCACAGTCTGGATCAACAGGCCAAATCGCAGTAGTGTTTGTAGGAACACATTTTTTAAGACCTTTGACAACAGTTGAACAAATTTTAAGCCAAGTGGGATTGGCCTGTGGACTTATTTTTTTAAAGAAACTTTATAAGACTCGTAGCCGCATCCAGGTGTCAATGGGGCAAATGGAGGGTAACAAAGTTGTATTAAGTTTGAGTTCTATGTTATTCTTTTACAATTTCATTTTCATTAGTTATCCTTCTGTCGCTAACGTTCTATAGGAGCTATTACGGGGTCAAGTAACGCATTTGCCTTTTCATGTTAGACACACATTGTGGTCCAAACTCGAATTCGGATACTGATACTCTTTGCATCGTGCTGGGAGCCAACCGCCTGTTGGCACGTCTAACGGCGATGATGCCGGACGTAAATCTCGAAACATAGGGAAGTTATTATAAAATTTAAGTCTCTTTGGACATAGGCGAATATCAGCTGGAGTAATGTGGCTGAAGGTTTACTGGGTACAATAACGAGGCCTCTACCCCCAAATAGCTTGAACCAGCACGTAATACAAGACCATCCAAAATATCAGGATTTGTTCTAATAGCCCTAAGTTGTTAACCACAGCTGTCCTGCGTTGTCCAGGACAAATATGGACGTGCAGCGATACAAATGAAACACATGCGATGGAATTATTTCTTAGCCGGCCTTTGATAACAGTGTTGGTAAACAGGATACGTTGCTAATGAAACGCAACTGAAAAGCCTTTAGATACTAGACCCGTAATTTCTGCGCACCTGTTATGGGAGCATGGGATGTTATAGGACTATGCGAACGTTTCAGACGGTTCGTAGTAAGTCGGAATGAAGCCGATTAGATAAGCCACTCTTGATTCAACTTCAGAATGCCCTTTTGATACCAAATTAAGCAGAGGTGATCACATTCTCCTTAGCTAGAAATGGATTAATAAAAACGGTACGAAACGATGTTATTACTATATATCAATATGAAAAAGCATAGTAATTCAACGGGCCATCATACAGAAAGGATATATCTGAGTTCCTTTTTTTGCCCTTGGCTCTAGCAGTAGTTAAATGTTGGTAAGCCGTGCTAATGGCTTATCTTTGTTGGGACAACTTTCTTTGACAAAGGTCGCAATAGGCAACATTCGAAACTACTCTCACGGCGACGAAATCAGGTTATATGTGTGATCGATTTCAGGCTTGCAGAATTGATTAAATTCAACTTTTGTTGCTTTTTTTTTCATCATGGATTGTTACAGGGTGTATGGAAGGAGCATATAGCTTCTCTTAGAAAGAAAGTTTTATTGGGAAACGCCTATATCAAAACGTTTTTGTACCTAATTATGTTAAATAGTCGGTCTTAAGCTATCATTTTGGTATATTCAACATGTGTTTCCTGTACCAGTGGTTCTTCAGCATGCAGAAGTTTAAGCTGAATAAGCCGCACTGTTACAGTTCAAAGTAAAAACATTGTAAAGTAAAAACAACAATACACGTAAAAGAAATTTTTTTTTTTTTCACAGTTTCCTCTATTCAGCAAACGCATTAATCAGCGGACATTTGCCACTTCATCGTTGTTTCTACATACATATTGCCGGCAAACAATATTCAACATTCGAACTCAGGGATCAATAGAGATTAATATAGAAATATACGTCATAATTCAAAAATTCAGCACGGACAAAACAGGCCGAAATAGAACACTATTTTTCAGGATTCGAAAGTGACTATTAATATGAAGCCAACTAATTAAGACGAACTCAAGATGACGTGACGTAAAATGAAGACATGCAATTATCCACCGTTGTATGCCACTTTGGTAGCACTTAGCAAGTGTCTACCAAACGTAGGTTTCTCTTTAAGTTCTGCAATTAAGTTAGATACGAAATGGGATGAAGCTAAAGTACTGCAACAATATTAAGCATATTAAAGAATAACAGTGCATAAACAACGAAAGTTATCTAGTTGACCGGCTCACTTTCTCTCGCAGGCCGCTAAATGTTGTGCCAATATGGGTGACGCGAACATCGAACTAATTTTTCCTCTCCACACCCTTCTTCTATTCCGCTCCATGCAACAATGCAGCTCGGCCTTACTCAAAAAAAATTCGCCTTTTTTAGCGTGCACTTTGTACGTGCCCTTGAGCTATACTGACAGTGAGTGCAGGTATTTTTTACACGGCTGAAATCCATCACGTCTGCCCTTATACAGCATCCTAAATACATCTAGCGGGATACCGAACGCGATTCAAGGCCGCTGGAATTGTATAACATATAATCGCTTTAGAAGCATGCAATGCATCAGATAAACTGACCGGTTGAGGAACTTCTGCTTATTTCTTTTAAAATATTGAAAAATGAAAGAGATTTCATTTATACGCCTGTCTGTATCAAGCAAAACCACAAATGCTCTCATATGACATTTTCGAACTAGATTCTGATACGATCCGCGCACAACTGATGGGTCTCATGGGTCTCATCTCCGTTTAGGCATTTCGCTTCAAACGTACCACTAAAAAGCGTTGCTTGCCGCATCCTCTTATGCGCTGGCCATCTATCTATGTTTGAGAACGTACCTAAGCACGCAAACTAACTAGTGCTACATTCAATTTTGTTCACCTACCGACAATACTATGCGATTATATATATATAGATGCAGAGGAGATAAGCGAACGGATGGTTAGTCCAAGTATGGCATCTCTTAAGCTTCGGTCGCTGCTTCAGAACGAGTCCAAACTGCCGCGGATGTTTTCTGGTCAGCATTGATCGTCTCACCGTTGACCGTTCGACGGTTCGGTGTAAAAATCCTATCGAGGCGCGCCAGCTAGCCTCAACAAAGGCTCTATGTGCCGAAACATTGGTCAGGTTTTGTTGAGAATGAAAGCGAACGACGGTGCGATTAGCAACAACAACCGAGGGGAAAAGTCTCTGCGCCGTCCAGGACGATAACGACTGATCAGATGTCAGGCCCTTTCAACCGCTCCGCCATTTAGGGTCAGAAATCGGTGGCATTGAAGGAGCAAACTGGCGCCGGGGCATTCTTAGAGAGCGGTTGCTACGGGGCATCACTCAAGGACGGATAGCATTACAAACGCTGCCCATTTACTCTTAGTGAACGTAATCTGTTTAGCTGAGTTTCACTTTCTTCCATCTAAGCAAGCAGTTATTGAGATTAGGTAATTAGAAATAGTTATCGGCCAAAGCTAGAGATGCTTAATAACAACTCAGAGCAGCACCACAGGGCCCTTCAAGATATCGTATAAATCATAATGGTGTTCATGCTAAAAGTAATCATTTCAGGCGTTTTGGACAAGAAGATCTTACGACCGACATGACTTCGTAAGGCTGAACCACAGTGCCGGTGCCCGTACCCGTGGCAGGTGGCGTGTACAGCAAATTACCGAGAGGAACAGCGTTACAAAAAAAAACAATGAAAGCGATGCTAGAGTAACACTGCCTATGTAGATTATTTTTTTGCATTCATTGCATTATAACTGGGGTTGCTGTGGGGTCACCCCGTCAGCGACAAGAAAACACCCCCGTTCATATAGAAACAAAGAGGATTTCTAGGTACTCTTGAAACATCTAGGCGAAATACTAATAACACATTCCCAGAAATAGGATCCTTCAACATTAGGTTGCCATAATGCGATTATTGCTACATTTGCGAATTATCCTTAGCCATGAGCATTGCGAAGGAGTACAACTCCTTCTAGGAGTCACGTCAACTAACTCAATGACTTGAATCATAACTGATAGAAACAAGAGGTTCCGTTGTTTGTGTAGTTTAGAAAAAAAAAATCACTCGATGATATGAATTGTCGGGCAGATATAGCTATGCAGAAGAAGCACAGTCGATGTACGGATGCTAATTACGAAAGGGAACGACTGCTATAATAATTAATCAGCAGTTAAATAATAACATAGACATTCAGTATATAACTTTTAGTACAAGTTTATTTCTCAGCCTAGTTCAACAGTAACGTAACTTCGAATATGTTAGCTGGCGTAGCTGATCCAACCAATAAATTTTTCTCAAATGCAAGCTTGCGCTTCCTTTCGGAAAATATAATGTATCGCAAGATAGTTCTACTAATTATAGACAGCACGTTCTGCGGAACGTCTTATGAATCTAGTACGCCTGTTGCAGTCGGCCATTTCTATGATGCTATGCCTTCACGCACACCTCTAGGAACTCATCCTAAAATATCATACTAGCCTGGAGTATCCAGGTCGACATCGAAGCCTGTTCCCTCCGCTTCTCTATGGTGCTCAACAAGCCTACGGTCTGAGCTGTAATCTGCTCCTTTGAAGGCCCCCACTGCTGGTCCTATCACAGTGGCTGATGTCATATTTTCTGCCTTACACATCTTATTCAGTCGCTGAGCACCGTTCGACTGCCACCGCTATCTGTTGAACAGATCTTCACGGATTTCTAAGGCTTTCGTTCCACTCATCGGCTGGATATTCGTTGAAAGGTTAAGATCGTCATGGCTGCTGTGGCGTGGCCCACAGCGGCAGCACCATCAAGTCAATAGCAATTTACCGGGGTACTACTTCCAGGAATCTAGCCAATGTGTTGTTTGTTGGTTTGTATAGCTTCTGATGTTTCGCTCTTTATCGGCGGCGGTCGACCTGTGTGCCGGCTTCAGCCATCTATTATATACCGCCTAACTCGAACTATTTGGTCGGGTGGACTACGAACTCCATGTTGGGTCAGGTCGCCGTCCAGCCGTCGCTCGCTGTTGCTTCTGCTGCTGCTGCTGCTGCTGCCGCCGCCGCCGCCGCCGCTGTTGTTGTCGTTGTTGCTTTTGGTGGTGATGGTGGTATCTCGTGCAGATACCGCCCATGGAACCGTGTTATAAACTCGACGAAGGGCCGAGAAGAGTACGTCCACGCAAAACCAACGTCACGCACAGCTCTGGCAGTAAGACCAACAGCAACAGTAGTATCAATAAAGGCAACACGGGCAAGCAAGACTCGATGGACCTTTTCCTCCTTCGACGACAGGTCTAACTGGCTTCCCTGAGATGAATCAGGACTGAGAGGCCGAGGTAATGCGTCTGAACGCCGACATACGCTGGTCAACTGGTGAACATTTCTCGTACCTGGTCTTTCTTGTTGCCGCCGCCGCCGCCGCCGCCTTACTGAGAGTGGTGTCAATAACACGCCGCCGAAAGCAGTGATGATAATGAGACGGGAAAACAGCCATTGAACAGTGTCGGCTATGGCTTTAGTTTCCTGAGGCCCGTATGGCTGGCTATAAGCGCGAGAAGGAAGCGAGTTTATTTTGAGAAATTACGAATAAAAAGGCCTAGATCAATTTAAAAGTGACGAACGGTTCTGCTTCACAACCTTGGAGCGTAGTGCTGGGGGCTACCGGTTTTCTCTGCGAAGGATAGCGGCATTTCGCAATATCTTAATGATCATAAGCTATCTGATCAAATTGTCTGTTTGAACGACGCTAAACACCTTACGTTCAGCCTATAATTCATTTTACTGAGATAGAGACCTTTAAAAATGTTTATTCTTTTTATATAGTCGGTAATTATTTTGGGGCGCTAGATTGCTACAGCCTCTTGTTACAGAAAAACTGCGCCCTATAGAAATGACCTGTTCAATTTAAGATGGAAATTATTTCGATCTTTTCCGGTGCATAGAGCGTCGAGCAGGTTTAAGTAGACCTCGTGTTTGTTTGCACCCTTACGATCGTGCTACCTTCGGCAAGGGTGTAAAGACGTATCAAATTCGTATAACCTAATAGGTAAGATAATTAGCCTAAGAACAGGCCAGCCTGAAGTTCATTGTCAGAAGCACTTGTCTGAAAAATTGATTTCAAGCAAACCAAGTAATCAGTCTAGATAAACGCACAAGATCTGCTATCTGTTTGTAGCAGAATAAGAATAGCAGAATAGGGGATACTATACTTGGTTTAAGGTTAAGAAATGATTTAGGCGTGTTAAGTGGGAGATTCGCTAGTTTAAAAAAAGTAGGACCCTAATCCGACCTCTATTGCAGAAGGATCGCGAACACGATACGGTACGCAACTTATGGTTTAGTTACTTTATTTTCGAGTCTGCAAATTGTTACAGTAGATCTCTGTGATGTTGACCTATTCAACTTAGGGGCAAATATGCTCGTTTAGGTTCGACTTCGGACAAATACAGTCCGATTCGCGTTTTTGCCATCCTCTGTGTTTCGCGTTTTACGTCCAGTGTCGCCGTCAGACCTAATGCTCAGTGAAGTGGACCTGTTTTCTAGATCGCTGCAACACGTGCAATTAACAACCTTCGGCAGAGAAAGACTTTTAATAGGAACCGTCGTTCGGTGGATAACAAACAACGTACGCCGGATCAGATAGATGAAATGAATAGCCACTGTCAACATAGATAAGCTTACTACTAAGGCAGTTGAAAAGGTGATCTGATATTGTTACTCGGGCTACGGTCACGTCTGCTTCACGATTGATTAGCGACCGACGCACTGAAGAATTGTTATTAGCGGCGAAAACAGGCACAACAACGGCAATAGACGATCCGATACCCCCCCCCCCCCCCCACCCGCTAGCCGCATTCTCTTTTTCCGCAAATTTTATATCATTCAACGTTCCGTGCTCAAACGTGCATACAGAATGCGCACGAATCCTACACTCTCCTTGAAAACTATGTCGAATCATAAAATTTCAATTAGCTGATAGAGGTGGTTTGGTGTTTTTATTTTTCGGTTGACATATATTTCTTCTATGGGAATCGGTTTAAAGTGAGTTTGTCTAAATGGCTGAAAAGTCAAAACAGCTGAAAGATCTTATGCACCCCGTGTGTTTCTATCAAGGCAATATACCGTCGGCTTAGCAAGGAATGTGCCGTCTCGTACGCGCTGTCAATTCACTAGATCTGCGGCCGCGGTGCTCGCATACACGTAACGATTTTACGTTGCCGTCTGCGTATTCGGTCATCTTCATCATCGTCATCACCCCACCACTTCCCTCCCTCAATGTTTCGTTTGCAGCTGAGCCTATATATTTCCATTCGTTCAGCTGGGGTGTCCATCAGAAAGCCATAGATCACATTGTCAATAGCGGCCAAATCGTAGTCACTGTAAATCGCCAGCCGACACGTATACGCTCCTGAAAATGATACCAAAATCACGACGAGGAATCGAAATACGAAGGGTCCACACTACGCTAGCGGCTCGAAGAACAACGTTGAGCAACATCGACAGCGCCACATGAGCTCGTGTTTAATCTTTGCGTGTATGTAGGTAGGGACAAACCTGGCAGATGCGTGTGTCTGTGCGTTGTTATGGACGTTCGTTAGCCTGGTGTATCGGTATGCCATTCGACCTGCGCCGTCAGATCTTCAAGGCGCTAACTCTTGCCGTCAAACTGACCACTCGAAGTAGTTTCGATCTACGCTTAAGAAATGGGCGATTTAAATGTCAATGCTCTCTATCGACCTTATTAACCCGCGTCGTTGGGTCCCAATAGCGGTATCTGTATAGATACGAGCCATTGCCGTATGAAGCACATCATCCCATAGCGGAAATTTCTACAATCAACTATGTCGTTATAGCGGTAATTATCTGAAGGTGATGGCTATTGCTGCATTTTAGCTTAAGATTAATATATAGGATAGCAAGTAACGACTGACGTTTAAATTCACGATTACAATTAGGTTAACCAGTGACTTTTGGGATATTCCAATTAGTGTAGTATGTATCTGTAGTTCCGCGGCTGAGGCGCTCCTTCTATTGGAATTCTGATTCAAATTAAAGCGCTCCCGTATAATGCAACGTGAACCGTGTTGCGTTTAGCTTGGCATGGCATCCTCAGGGTGAAGGTGACAGGAATTGAAATCGAAAAAATCATCTTCGATGCGCTCAACACGTTACGTATCTTAAAATCGAATGTTCCCTTGAAAAGAGAACTGAACAGGATGAGCTATCACGTCGGTTGGAAGGTTAGACCTATTTGAAAGATACTTCCTCACAAGGCGATCCTATCCAAATAACAGTCTAGCGATTTTTCAACGCTTTAGACAATATGCCTTACCCTTATCTTTATCTTGTATCGATGTGACCGCTTTCCGTGCGTATCGTCCATGCTCGATAACAAATGCGATATGACAATTGTTGTCAGTCCCGTGCATTTATGTAGAACTGTACGGTTGTAGGATCCCTTTTTGGTAGCTTCTATCCCTGTTAGTCACAACAATGCCGAAATATTTTAGTGGCACCATATTAGTATGTGTTTCTGAAAGCGCCAGCCGTAAGGGAAAAAAACATAGACTTCCATGCAGGCCTGCCACAAGCTTTTTGGGACTATCGAACGAAAACCTGTTACAGAGTGGACGACAGAGAGACCCTATGATCGAGACTAATTGAATTGTTTAGCAGCGTCGGAGATGTCGAGGTCGCCGCTATAATCTGTTTATCTTATTTCCTTTTCAAGCCAAACGTGCGTTCGGGTTTTTTACTCAAGTAGAAGAAACCGATCTCTCCCACGCATGCCATACATTCCGAAGGTGTCCCAAATCAGAATATCGTCCCAATCACACAAGTTCAGCTCTTGAATCACTGAGGGCCGGCTATAGCGGCACAATGGTCTCTGGCTCAAAGACGGTCGCAATAGGTGACAACGTAACTTAATGATTGTAGTGGAAACGGAACTGGGTCTTCCTTCCTAGAACAAAAAGAAAGGCGAAGCCTTGAATGGAAAGCAACGGCCATCGCCAAAAATGGCGGAATTCGGTGTAAACTTTTATTAACAAGGATCCTACGGCCGTTTGCAATCCCATGCGATAAATTGGCCTAGAAGCGTCGTGCTCAAAAAGCAAGCTATATATATATATATATATATATATATATATATATATGTGTGTGTGTTGGGAAACGAAAGGTCGCGTTATTGCGTCCATAACAACACAAGTGGATGTAATCATATGGGGGCGATGAACAATGATTGTAAACATGACAATATAAGGGTCCAGATGGGGAAAATATTACATGAGAAAGATAGTTAAATGGCTAAGAAGAAAACTACACGTGTATTAGATACGGGTGTACAATAAGTCGAAATACATTTTCTGAAAGAGCGTTACGTCCTCGGTCTTCACCTCGATTCATTCAAGATAGGGTAAAATTTAAATCTCATTCTGCTGTTTGAAATCTAGTTTCGTAAGCAGCGTCTTTGGCCGCACAGTGGCGAAGCTGCTATCAGTCGCCATTCATTGGCGTAGCAGTAACGTTCAAGCAAAAGTCATTCCAACCCGGCTATTTCGCTCTCGTTTCGTAGTGTGCGCTTGCTTCCGTGTACTCCCGTTCAACTTCTCAGTTTCAGCTGAGTGTTAGCTACGCAATAGTCGGCCTTCATCACGATCAGTCGCGACCTGAGCCGGCTAGCGTACGAAGGGATTTTCACGGCGTAACAAACAGATCCGCTCCTCCGAAGATCTCAATCATTTCCACTATGTACCGACAAACAGCGCGCAGTGAATCGAACGAATAACTGTGAGAAAGCACTTGAGATTTGTCTCGATGTGTTTTTGTGAGGAATATATCTATGAACAAGGCCGAGATAGGTTTGTTGATCGCTCGTTCCGCGCATCATCTTTATCAGCGAGCCCGTTTTTTTACTTGACCTCTCGCTTGATCGTCTCCACGGCATTCGCAGCTTCTCTAGCTGTTCGCCTGTCTGCCCGCTTTCGAGGCGGTGGCGGCAGCAGCGGCGGCGACGGCTCTGCTGCTGGGCATTTAAACTTTCGCGCCGCCATCTTTAAAGACTCCCGGAATCGGCCGGAGCCAATCACTACCTAAGCCGCCTTAGCTGGAGGATCACCTCTTTCGTTCAGTCGGCAGAAAAGCCACATCTATGTTTGCTACGGTTGCTCAGGCCAGTCAAAGTAGCGAAAATCTTTTGTCGATCGCATTGCTGAAGTCGCTTAAACAGACTGTCGCCGCATAGTAACTCAAACAGATGGTGAACGCTGATGCCGTTGCTGGCGGAGTTTATTGTTGTCGTTATTGTGAGGAAAAAAAGAAAACTAAGATAAGAACGCACAGATCAAAATGATTCTGGGAATCTTCCATAGAAATGTGCTGGCATCGCTTTTTTCAATATTCCACGTGTCGACGTGTCGAGCCTCGTGCGTATGGGAGCGCTAGCTAGCAATGGCACGTTCGGAACTGGGTGAACCTTCTAGCAATTTGCTTTTGAAAGCAATAGGAAATATCGAACCACATGGTCAACGAATTGTGTCATTTCAACATACTTATACTATAGAATTTTTTCTGCTAGCTTTACTGCCATTAAGCATAGGTCTACTTACATAAGCATAGAACTACTCCCAGCATGAAGCAAAGTGCCTTTACGCCCTCAAACCTCTATGTTTCAAATTATACACCCGGCATCGCTTTTAGGTGTTCTAACAGACCTGACAGCTCTCAGCGCGAAACGAATCGTATGTCTATGCCCGGCTTCGAACCTAAACCACAACACGTCCCTAACATTAGTAGGCCAATATGTTACCCACTATGCTCGCGCGGGGACTAAGCGATCAAATCTAGATTAGCTCACATATTCCTAATTTTAGTAGAAAACACATTACTCGGCCTCGGCACATTACTGTGCACTATAGAGACCTCAAGAACTTTAAATTTGTTTTGCAATTCGGTCTCTTCAACTTCATTGGAGTTGCTTCCACAGTTCACTATGTTTTATATCTATATAGAAATGTTGTATACGAGTTTACCGTTAAAAGTCGTTCATATACACACTGTCGAGTTTGGGCGACAGTCGTTGCTAGAACGGGTTCCTGCGCAGAATGAACTTATTGTAGACGCTTCACAGAAGGCGCTTTCTGTTATTGAAGAGCATATCTCTATAGTCTGTGCTGGGCAGTTGTGATTACTAAGCTATCTTGTGTGCGTTCCATCTGTCCTGTTAGAGAGGGAAGTTTGCCTTCCCACCCATTGTTGTCTCCCAGTGCCCCAATGTGTGATAGCGGCATCTGTTAGGGGAATTCTGCCCCACCAGTACGAGCAAGTCTTGCGGGGTTCGGTTTGGGCAGCTTATTCCTACTGCTAGCATCCAAGTTCGATCTCTTCAACTAACACTAAGAACGAAGGTACACGAAGGGCAGAAGTTATCTAGAGAAACTTAGGCGCAGTGGATCAGTAGAAGCTAGTCTGTTACGCGGGTAAACTTATACGCCTTCATTTTCTAGCTTTGCGATGGCCCACCGCCGTTGATTTAACGATCAGCCGCTCTCAGTGACCTGTCCCTTCATCGCTCCTGTCAACGGACGGTCTAAAGCAAATTAAAATATTCAGAACTCAACCACGCACCGTGTGTATTCTGCTATACTTTCGACTTTCTTACTCTCAATAAAGGAGCATACGTTGGTCAGCCGATACGGTGATCTGTCGCGGGTCCATGACTTCTTACTATTATGGGGATTACGGTAACGGCGCAGTCATAGCCTCTATCGAATACTACCTTCATGAACAGTACGTCGTACATGAAAGGTGAACTTAATACCCTCTTATTATTAAAACTGTAATATTGTTATTATTAACAAGAAAAATTCTTGAGATCGGGCTTTTGTCTCGGGTTAAGGTTAAAATTAAGGTACGAGTTTGGAGACAACGATGGCGGATTACTAGTTAGTCTGAATTCTATAAGAATTCTATAAGATCGAAGTAAGCCGCATATGGCAATTAAATCTCTGAGTTAGATAACACATTATCCCGCTGTCGTTCGGGTATCAAAGGCCACCTTGTAACAAGGCAGACGCAAGTCGATGGAAAGCTCGTGAAGGACATTGTTTCATCTTCTCTTACGAAATGCAATCTTGTCGAATTGTGATACTGACGTAAATCCTGAGAGACCAAATAAATCTATAAACACTCTACACTTCAGTGTATTAGGGTGACCGAGGAACAAGGTAGAATTCGACAATGTATAAGAACGGAGCGGTACGATACGGCTGTTGCGATCACACGTTTTCCATCACAAATTCAGATGATGATTGATCGTAAGCGATAGATTTAGTGAAGTAGTCTCACCTTCAGGTTTTTGCCAATGTCTCGGTTTATCAAGTTAATGTAGAAAAATAGCTATAGTACAAACTAAATTTCAAAGGCCGTTAATCAAGCTCGAAGCTAGTCAACTTGAAATGTCTTTTTCTTATAAAGCAGGTCCTTCCCTTACCGCGCATCATTAACCGAACGTTTTTTTTTTTTTTAATTATCTACGAAACAATCTAGAATATTTCACCAGAGCCTTTGACGTGATTCAACAGTATACACTTAAAGACAATATCAATGCTTATTTGGCTTAGCTGAAACGCAGCAATTCTAATCAGTACCAAAGACAATTATGCTGAACTTTAAAAAATGAACAATCTGTAAATCAGCTCTGTCTGGTAAAGAAAATACGCTGTCCTTAGTCACTGCTCGCGTTAGCTACCGAACGTGGCTTATGTCTCCGTTTGTACGTGCGTATGCTTGGTTTTTTCTGCCTTTCTTTCATTTACCGTGAACGTCGGTTGACCATGACCAATGGTGTGCCACCGTCATCTCGCCAAAACTACTATCATCATTATCTATTTAGCTTGTGGGACGTTCGAAGCCGTTTAACGTATAGATGTCGGCGGTTAAAATACGTCACCAGCCAGCAGAACGCACAATCCAGGGTTTTAAGTGAATTGCTTGAGGTTCAAGAAGATACGTATGTAAAGTCGATGACGGCAGCGGAAACAACGACAGCATTGAGGTGCAGTAACGCTGAGGTGCTGACCGGTCGAACTTTAGTCGGCACTGATTGAGAGGGAAGAAGTGTAGAGCTCAGATGGAGAACACTGGCAGTTCTCATGATAAAGTGCTTATCTTGAGAAGAAGTTACAGGTCAGCTTTTTCGCAAGCTGCCAGCAGCCGTAAGTACTAATACATCTAAGCAATTTTCGGCGTTCCGCGGAATGCCATCGCATCAGCTGTACGTCAATTGGAAGCGGGACCGAAAACGCCGGCAGCCGAAGGAACATTGGCTACCGAAAATAACACAGTTGGTTGACGTTGAAACGGCGAACAATGACGGGTCGGCCAGTAACCCGGTAACGTTCATCGAGATCAGGAACTGGTCAAGTAGGCCGTCCGTCACGTGCCTATGCCAGCTTCATTAGGTTACCTCATCGTACATGGTAAATGTGCATGAGGTATGAGCGTATGGGTTATCTGTGTCAACTAGGGGTGCTTGAATTCTGCCCGTAGTGAAATGTACCGTAACGACAACAACGAATCAACAAAGTCAAACGGTTTTCATAAAGAGGCCGATGTGGAGCATTTACTTGCAATACCAGATGATTATGTTGTTTTTTTTTTTTTTTTTGTCGTCCATTGTACAGTTTGCTTCACGTTGCACCCCAGTTCAGCTATACCATTTACGCGAGCGTATCCAAATCAACGTTTTAATAGTAACAATATACTAGATTAAGTAACGTAATAGGGTGCGCGACAATACACGGCTGAATTTGTGTCACATAATCAGTATAATTAGAAACAGGACCGCCGGCCATTTTGCCCAGCTCGCTCGATTTATAGCGGCGCGTCTCACAAAGCTTGTATATTCGTATATACGTTTTCGTTGTAACAATATGGAGCATCTATATCCGGGTAACGTCCGCAATATACGTTTAGAAAAAATTATCTTGTGGGAAATCTTTTTCAAAGCTTTAGCCAGCATAACCGCTATCAGCACCTGTAACATCGATATTAAACTAACTTGATATAGCTTTATCTATTAACAGATGAACTAAACGAAATCTTTTTTTTTTTCTTGATTTACTACCCGATCACGAACGTTCCTCAATGGAAATTTATGTGGCGATAACAACTTTACGATTTTCATAATAAATAATAATAACATTATTAAGGACAATTCACATGGCCAGTGGATACGTGCCTATGAGCTCTTTATACGGTACGTATATATTCAACGTAAGGATGAAAAACCTTATTTCTATGTTGTTGGATCACACTAAATCGTGTTTTTTTTTTTTTTTTTTTTGGGAGTGGCTGCATGCTGTGCTGTCAAACTCGCGATTAAAAAATAATTTATCCCGGGAATGAATTGACTTACTATGTTTGGCCTATTAACGCTATGCAATGTCACATTGAAAAAAAGGGGACCTAGTAACTTCGAATGGTTCGCTGAACATTTTAACACCATTTTTTGCCTGTTGCAATCGACCGACCTCGTAGTCCGACCGACACAGTTCCAGGCCAATGGTCCTAGAGTTTAGCGCAGTTCACATACATTCTGAAGTTAACGGCTACTATAGCTGTCAGCCCCATATCCGTTCGCCCCCGGAAGTCTACAAAAACATCTGCTTTTCATCTATTTTTGCTACTGGTTTATTTAGCTAAGGTGAATTACATAGGGTGGACGCCCTGATCTGTTCTTTGGCTGTAGCCTACTGGTGAAGTTTCTGGCTGGGACTGTTTGTTCTTTTCAGCGGGTAGTTTCTTGCTAGTTCTGGTTAATTCGACTGGTAATATTTGAAGGGTCCATTTTGTAACTAGATTGCTTTTTTAGCTCTGTTAAGTAGAAACAGCGATCAATATTTAATTAAAATGTTTTGTGTGTTTGCTACGGAACAAAAAGATAGTTTTTCTATTAGAAATGACTGACAGTTTGTGGATTACGTCAAAGCATAAAAAGGAAGACAATAAATCGCGACTGGAAAATTCGATCCCTGAGTAACAGGACGGCTGGAACAGATTTACTGCGACGGGACAATTAGTCACCCACACCTGGCTCGAGTTAATCTTACTTTCGTGTATTACGCACTAACTAGGGTAAAAATGGCCTATTATTATAGCATTGTCAAACGACTGCCCATTAGACTTCATCGTGTCATTATCGAAAATTACAACCGCAAGGTGGGCCTATATATGCCCCTACAGGATTCGTATCTACAGAGATCCAGGGGATATGATCAACATTGATCCTACTTCACTGCGAACAGTTCTACCTTTAGCTGATTAACTTTTTAAGATCACTCGGTATCCATGCAGCTTTTTCTCATTCAGCCTTCAAGATATTAGGATGCCGCCACGCTACGTACGAAGTTCACATATAAAGAATCAGTCATATCATTGTTGTTCTATAAATGGGCAGTTGCTGTTGTTACTTCGCTGGCATAGACGCAGCTCAAATTATTATGCCGGTTAGGCCACTCCCCCACATTTTTGATAGACTTTCCGAGTGGATCGATGGCAACGCAGCTGAGCAGCTCCCGCGAATTGTTTTTTTTTTTTTTTTTTCTCTTTTTTTTTCTATATAGAACACATCTCGGTTAGTGGACAAAAACGTAGCAAAAGCATTCTGCGCACCTAGGGGACCGACTAATAGATTCTATTCTTTCCTTGGTTATTACTTAACATTGCTAGATGTGCGCGCCATCTTGTTAGGGCAACAGAAAGATACCAGCGATATGAGCCTACAACAAAATCAGTGTACAGGAACACACGGGCGGAACTCGGCTGCATTTTCACTATAGAATGATACGAATTTGAAAAAACCGGAATCCAACGGAGATCGTCCAAGGGTAGCGAATAAAAAATACCATGAGGCGCCAATGACCGAAACTAATGTATAACGCTTTATACTAAATAATATAGGGTCCTAATATTTATAGTGAGTTGATTAGGACCCACAAATAGTGCTAATGGCGTCGCATCGCTAAAACAAACCATGTTTTATTAAACGAGAACTGCCGACCTGAACGTTATTAAATCGACTCGATAATTCACAACCCGTCGCAAACAGCTGCCATCGCCAAGCATGTAAATTTTTTTTACCATCCGGAAAAGCCGCATTTTAAAATTCCGGATCAATGACGATATTGACGATGACCGTTTTTCTATAGTCCAGATGGCCATTGTTAGCTTCATGCTGGGTCTTGCCACCGCTTGTCGACTACTGACAGCACCTGCCGGCGAAAAATTAAACCCAAGACTAGATCTCTATTTTGTTTTAGGGAAAAAGAGATTAAGTGGCAACTATATTTGCTCTACAGTGCGCGCAAAAAGCTATCTCTCCAAGCCGGCTCTATGAAGAGTTGGGAATTGGGTGGAGTTATTTTTTCTCTATATTTCAACGATAATGGCTGGACCAGACTATAGACTTATATGAGCTTTTTCTTGGCTGGATGAAGGTTCCGTGATAGAGTGCGATCGATGATGGGACCCATTAGATGGACGTGCAGAAAAGGCTATGACAGAATTAACGTCTTCGTGATTGCGGTTGTCTTCGATATCGTCGAGTGAGTGGTTGAGCTATTAATGAACGACCGGATCGGTGAACGCGGAACGGCAGGTCGGGTGGTGTTACCAGGTTGTGGGACGGGATCTTAGCGATTTTCCCGTTCAAAGGGCTAATTCTACGAGCACGAAGTCAACTATTTGTACCTAGCGAATCAAACACTTCGTTGTTATGCCCAACGCGCGAATGCAATAGGCAGGCCAAAAGGAGGGTCAGGTCAGATGTGAGATGACCATACACATTATACAAATCGATCAGTGCACCAATATGTGCCGCCCGCAACACGTACGACCTACGCAGAGTTCGGCTAAGAAATGTTTCGATAATTTCTTAGAAAAAAAAGAAAAACAGATCCGTTATTATTGATGAGAGCCGCTTTCCCATGCTAAACGGCGTAATTATCGTCATAACTTATGTTAAAATTATTTCCGAAGGTCTTATTCAACACTTCACCGAGATAATACTAATACTCAGTAAACGAAATTTCCACTTCTAACTTACTGAGCCACACGCTATATTAATAATATTTTTAACCAAATGACTAGATGGTAAGCGTATATATGAAGTAAGTAACGACATTACCAGAGAAGTAAATGCTTTGATTACGCGGATCTTTACTATGACTTGAAAAAACTACAAATTAGGTAACTTCAACTTAAAATACATGGCTCTATGCTAGACTTTGTTGTAATGAGTTCTGAAACGGTCTGATATGGATGTTCGTATGGATTATAGCCACCTACCATTTAAATGCAACGACCCAGAGACGAAGATCGATTGAAACCTTACGGGGAGACCTGCTCGGTGTTCTATTCATCTAGCAGAGAGTCATTATCTGCTAGCTTTTCGTGACCGTTTTCCTGTCATTCAGAAAAGGGAAATACTCTTTATATTAATCGAGTCGTTCGCACTTTGATTACGTCATGATAATTATATTAAACGCTATAATTACCCGTATATATTGATAACAAAATAATATTACTAAACATTGTCTTATATGAGCAGATTCGCTATAGGAAATGTACACTGGCCGGCTACTACTGATGACGCGAAAGAGATACAAAGATCGTATGGCTTATATTGTTTATGAAATTATTTTTATACATGTCTCAGTCATATGGATTGCCAAGGCTTCGAAACGAGACGATAAGGCTTGCTTTATCGTCCGCTGTTGTACATACGTTTACGAATAAACCCATCACCTACTACGCCTCAATTCGAATAATCGTTTACTTAGTCTCCTTCGAATTGCATTAAAGACACGCCAAAGTGATATTTACGCCTTTAGTTATTATGTAGAGGAATTAGGTGTTTTTACCTTTTATCTTCGCTCTTACTGGTCGCTTTTGAAATTGCCGTACCCAGATGACATATGAAGAACATATGCCTGCACGAAAAACATTGTCTGCCTGTGCTAATTAGTAAATAGTCGCTCTTATATACCAGCCCAAGCTCTGTCAATCAAAATTAATGAACCAGCCCACGAAGCCTCTCATTCAATCCAGCGAAATGGTAGTATTGAATAGGACTACCGCGATCCTCATGTCCGTATTCCTGCTGTGAGAACCTCATTGAGACATCGTTCACAAACGGCAGCTATGGTCTCGCTTCTTTTTTCCTCACGATCTGAATGAGCAGCACAGGTTGGTACAGAACTGACGTGATACGCGGCAGACAATAAATTTGGCCGATATATATATATATTGGACTTCTGATTTTTACGGGTTGGATTCAGGCATTAATATTCGTATAGTGAGCAACCTACATTTAGGTAGATTTCGACCACTCAGATGAAAATCGAAGTATTTGAATGAAAGACGCATCTTTAAAAAATCCTCTTTCGCTTTTCCGTTAACGTTTTTTTCTTCAAGTTTCAGACTGACCCGCTGATGTAGTCGACGTAATCGAGATATAGACACTTCCGCAATGACCAGCGACAGCGATAATATATTGTATTATTGTTTAAAAAAAGTCGGACGCCTCTAATTAGCTACATACCGCTGCTCGATATTCATCACTCACGTATTATTATCGGGACGTTGCTAAAAAGGTATACGACTCCAGCCTTCGATTTTAATCTCTCTAAAAAAAATATGGCTTTCGCCTAAAGGCCATAGAAGAGATCCGATCTTACCCTATTCTACTACAAATTTGTTTTCAAGATAGGGTACTCGAAGGGTTTTATAATTGCCTTGTTTGTTATTGGTCCTCGTCGTTGATCTGACCGTTTAAACACCCATACCCGTTATCCTTCACGAAGCATGCTTCTATTGAGCCCACGCTGTCCCTAAGTTTAAGTGAACTAAATGGGGAAAAGACTCCTGAAACTTGCGGAGATTGTTACCGTACTCCGTTTATGCTTGTTACAATGCCGTATCTCAGGTATCTATGGCGCATTTTCAAAGTGTTTTAGGCAATATCATCCATGAAATGCGGCCATGAAAATTCCGAACGTAGCGTAAGGGCCTTAAAGGTTCGAAGTGTCTCGAAACAAACAAACAAACGTCCTAATTTTAGGGATATATTAGATTTTAGAGCATGCGTTTCATTATCGACCATAGCTTGCCATTAGAAACAAAGATGCCGGCTGGCGAGAATGGAACGTGTTATTATTTCCAAATATTCGAATGAAATCGATGGAACAAACTGATTTTCCCTTGGCTACGTCCAGATAGTAAACGTCTGATAAAAACATGTACGTGTTGCATCGTTCTCACCTTCGTAAATATCAATCGGCACCATTGAAAATTATCTTTGAGAGGCAGAAGATGGAGGCGAGGACAAGGGTTTCCCACGTTCTGAACATCAGCAGCCTTTTGACGCCATTCGTATAAAGCGTAAAATTCGAACAAACTGCGAAAGAAGGCCCGTCAGTACACGCGTCTTGAATGACTGTTGTTCTTACGGTGCGGCTGTCTGACGACCGGCGTCAGCCTTCCACCGTCCGGGTCGGTTCGATTGGATCTGATCAAAGTGGAAAACGTATCGGGACGAAAAAATATCAGGGTGCGACCCAGCGAGTACGAAAGGAGAAAAAAAGGGTTGGGTTTCCTTCGATCGGCTCCAATTACGGCTCTGCCGACGAACAAATGACTGACAAACCACTTCGCTAACTTCACAGGAACGCATTGTAGTGGCCATCAATGGCCGCGAATAAACTGTCGACAACAGAAGAATTGCTGAAAATGACGGTAGAAAAGCGAAAGGCAAAGAAAGAGTAGGGAAATTAAAGGAGCAGCCATATGAACGCTAGATAATCGTGGCTTTAATTTAAAGCCATTACAATAAGACTGTGCTAAGCTATCGGCGATAACATCAATAGCAATAACCTAGTTAACGCTTGCTTTCGATTCGCAGGAGTAACAATGTTCTGGACCGGTTCGACATTTGCGATAGCAGCTTTGCCTGAAATCCGTAAGTAAATCGAACCATAGCACGACGCGGATTATCACGTTTGACGGAAGTGACTAATGACCACGCTTTATTTCCACGCGGTTTCCATTGTTTCGTATCATCACTTCCAGGCAGAAAATATAGCGATTGTTTCGTGGTCACGTGCTATAGCAAATCGTGTAGATCTATATAGCATCAAGTCCTGCCCTTTTTATTCATACGAGACCCTATCTAAAATCGGAACGATCGGTAAGTATGAATTACCGAGACAAAACATTACCAATAAGGAACATCAATTTTTCGTAGATTCGTTTAATTAAAGACTGATATTGCGGTAGTTGTTATTGTCGTCAAAGGGACATTAAACTTTGTCAAATATCCAGTTTTATGGGCTTCCTGATGCTGTTAATTATGAAACTATGTTGAACGTATCATTTTATTAGAATGTAAAACTTTATTAGAATGTAAGACTGACACCCCCTAGTATATCAGACAAGCGTAAAGCATGCCCCTGAGCTTATAGCATGTTCGTTTGACACAAGTCCTTTGTATGATGGCATCGATATGATGGATCGATGCCGATGACGCGTAACAAAGGATAGCCAAATAGACTCCTGTTTCACCGGGCAATCTATCTGCATTTACTAGGTGCAGATAGACGGAGCAGTGCCGCAGTGGTGCCTGTTTACTCGACTGGATAAAAAAAATTATGTAGGATACACGTTAGACTGTTTCCAGAATTGTCCATTTATATCATCGAGTAATGATTACTATTCATTGTAACACTATAACAGTTATATGAAATAAGTTAAGCCATTCGGCGCTGCTGTGTACGCGTCGATCAGCTAATCCTATTAACAAACTGTGGCCACAACAACGTCATCACCGTCAACTGACAGGGCAGCTATGGAACTGGAAAAGAAAAGATGCCTATTACTTTCTTCTTCTATCGCTGCTGGTACTATTCTTCGCTCAGATTCAATAGTTCTTCTCAGATCGCTTCTTTCCTTCGCATGTCCCCACTCCTCCCGTCTTCCGTACAGAGTTATCGTCTACATCTAACCGCTCTTAACCACAGAATACGATCTTTCATTGCGTGCTACATTCACTAACGAGCCGGACATGCGGCACTCGGTGCATTTGACAGTCTATCGAATAAAAGGAAGACTTGAATTCGAGATTTATTAGTGGTTGTTTCGTCGTCATCACGCGGCCATCAGCACCTTACGGACGAGAAGGCGACCGACCGGCCGAGCGCCTCGTGGCTTACCAACTTCATTTTGTCATAGCTACAGCATTTATTACTACCACGCTGCCTCCCGTGAGCTAGACTATGCGGCCCGTTCCAGCATCATATCCGTCTGAGGGTCTCTGTCGTTACTCGTATACGAGGATATGCGCATATGGGCGTATTCTATGCGAGAAAAAGTCAATGCTAACATTTCTCAATGTCGTCACATCCAGTGTGTACGCAACTGTCGGCGACCGCAGCATTTGCCTGCACGCTAAAAAGCGTCAGAGATCAACGTGGACACACACACATACACAGATGCGAGGAAAACGCAAATAGCAAAAAAAAAAACAGGGAGATAGACATCTTTCGGGGACGAGGCAAAAACGATGATGTTTCTGCTATGAGGCTGTTTTTTGCTGCGTCTATCGATAGGCGGCAGACAAAAAAATCGCGGTTGGAGAAAATGCCGTTCAGGCAGCGCGGCGCACCGTCAAACCGCTTCATTAACAGGTACGTTTTGCGTTGAATTTCTCGTTGGGAGCCGCGTTCGGCCAGCAGCACCAACAGCAGCCACGTGGAATACAGACCTGTCCTCACTCTGAATTGGTTAGAGATGTTAGTCGATGTGATGGTCGCCGTTGACGGCTCAGGGTCTTAGCCACGGCGGCAAGAGCTTCCTGCTAATGAATTGCGAGTAAGACAGTTCTGTACGTTTTTCCGTCGAGCGATGCGGGATAACTGTATTACACCATTGACAGGCCATAGCTAACTGAGAGAAAACAGATAGCTCCGTGAGCACTGACTCTATCTGACGTGTTAAAGGCATGCCATTAGTACGTTTTTCAGTATAAAACGGTTGAGAATCATAGCATTCGTCGGACGGTCGAGCAGTTTGCCAGTACTGAGTGAACAGCTAACGAGAAGCGGTTCAGTTTTGTCTTTAGATCGACGTCTGAGCTTCAACACAGGCTTGGTAGGGATAAGCGTAACTTTATATACGCAGTACATAGAAGTTCCGGCGCGTAACTTGCAGGCAAATGCAATAAATCAGACCTTAATTCAAACCAGAAATTCGCCAAAAAAAACTGCACTATCAATAATAATGAACCCATCGGCACAATAACGTACTTGGAACTGTTTAATATAAGCTTATTTAGTTAATTCGAGTAGATGGCCAATAAAAATTTCCACCAAATCATACGCTATAAGACATTTTTGGACCTTTCCGTCGTCCATAATCCTTCACATTTTCCCAGTCTTAGGATAGACTTCATGTACGGTTAACGTTACTCCAACGTCAATCGTACATGAAGTCCGTTCTTAACGTTCACAGCAACGCATATTTTTTGTTGCTTTTTGTAATAGTTTAGTCGTAGCTGATGATGTTTATATCTTCGAAATAAAAACTTACCCCCTTTGACATTCGACTTTTTCTCTACCGGAAATGCTTGTACAAAGTCTACTTATGCATTGTCCTATCGCATTGGCTACTTGGTTTGTTACTGATGTATTAGCATGGCCTCAGGTACTTAGGTATGAGTAAATAGAATTGCTGAAGGAAGTCCAGGTCAGCCTCCCATGAAGGAACATCGAGGCGTACGGTAGCATATTTGAAGCAAGCGGAAACTCAGTTTTATATGCGTCCACGTCTGATGAACCCGGATCGAAAAATGAAAAGACGGAACTTGTGTACACAGCTTCGTCCTTCCCTCCTCTCTTCGTACGTTACGTGCGGGACGTGATGTCATGACGTGGCTATGAAGGTAGCTACAACGAAGTAGGTACGCGATGCACCATAACTATTCCGGTCGAAACCTGTAAACGTTAATCAGGAAGAGAATAAGTGGTAAGATAGATTCTATTCATCAGGTCAAGGTGAGCTTGAGGAGCCAATGACGCTAACGTTCTCTGTAGGTCGACTCTTAGATTGAAATTCCCAGGAGAACAATTAAAATAGGTGCTGGGCACAAACGTGCGCATGCACCTACATGCTGTGTGGATGACAATTATGTTCAAATGGCTTCCTTGCTTGGACTAGCCTATTAATGCATACTATAAGTGTGGGTACGATCATCTAAACATGCTGTGAATACAGGAAGGCTAAAAGTACCAGCTATACTTTACCTGGCTTATGTGTATTATTCCGACAACCCTAAGATGGACCGTGACCAGTGCTTATTGCAATACAAGTATTCAGCGAAGCAGATGAAAATCAGGGAGACGATCAGTCTGTTCTGGGGGGCTGTTTGTACATGCACATCGAAATTGCACTCAAAGGGTACAAAAAATAAGGCTGGCCTTAAATTAGGGAATTGAGCTTCCGTGGGTGCTCTTGAGGGCGCAATAGCTTTATGCTCGCCACTGAAGCAGCGCTTTCGTCAGTCAGGTGAGAGGTAGAGCCATTTTATTGGTGATGACGTTGAGCTCATTAAAAAAAGCTATGAATTCTAATTTTAGGTCCTTCGTGCTATCTTTGTTATTCTTGATGATTTTCTGTGTGAAGTCGAGCGTCTCATGGGACGACCGACTTAGCGACCGGTACAATCGAAGCTTCCAACACAATATGAGGAAACAATATAAATATCTGGCGGCTGAAACATAGCTTTCGATGAATTATGTAAAGTGAGTTCTGGCAAAATTAGACCCACCTTGAGTTGTATGATGTCACACAATAAGCTAGAAGAACATCGCATTTTCAGGATTCTATTTTAAACTTTATACGGTATTCTGCCGGAGGAATCGACTCTAAGTTCGGGAAAAGTTACTTAATCATTTCAACATACTTTGCCAAACAAATTGGCTGAAATGATGTTCCACGATCAGCACAACTCGACCCGATTAAATTTACCACCCTTCGATAGAGTTGGATATTTTCGTAATTCGTTTCATTGGTAAAATAATTGGAAAAAAATTACCCAATCGTTTCTATTTACATAAACATTTAACTATAATTCGTATATTGCTTTCGGCCCAATCTGTCAGACGACTGAAATGTCAGTGGGAGCTGAGGCTGACGTTGGCATTTAATCGTGTCCAGCTTAAACGCACCTCCACGTAAGTATCAGTTTCCTCATATCGTCTATAATAGTGATACAAACTTCTCCTGTTCTATGGGCAGGATGCAGACAACTTTCAGACAAGTTCTAAGCGGGTCTTGAGCAATTTAAGTTATCTAGAAATGGGATTACTCCTTTACAAGTTTCGAGTTTTACGTCAAGCACTGCTTTAGATAGTTTGTGTGTGTGTGCGTGCCATCGAGCCTGGACCACGTGTCTCTAAGTTTAGTGGATAAACACGTTATCACTGCATTGTCACGAGGACTCATATACTGTTAAGTAATTTTGTCCATTAGAATTTTTTGCTCTCGATGTATGCGTCAATCTTCTAATATAGGCTTTTGATGGTCTTCGATGGCCTGCTAAACTTAGCGGACTCACACAACTTTGAAACGGACGGCCGGTTTAAGAACAGCTCTGTAATGAGCTGATTTCTTACTGAACTTTTCTAGTTTTGTTTTTCTCGTTCACTACAGCCATTGGCAGAGTCTCTCTTGTTTGCTTGGTTGACTTCGCGTCAAACCGCATTTTTGGTCTCACTTACGAGTTTTGGCGCGTATACGGCAAGTCTGGCGGACGTGGCCACTCACGCGAATAACCGGAGTGGGGGACTACCGTATACCGCCTTAAGCCGAGTCGTGGCAAGTGTGCTTCTAAGCCTCTAGACAGTCGACCTCAACCCGGGCCTGGGATGGGACGGGATGGGGGGGGGGGGGCTAGAGAATTCGCACTACATGGCTTCTACCTGGTGCATGCTGAGTTTTAACAACCTACACACGGAAAAGAAACGACGTTGATTTTGTTATGTACGAGAAGTGGGCGCTCAACGAGCGAAACACCAAGGATCTGCTGCAGTGAGCACCAACGTACATTAGAAATGAATGAGCACCCATGCAGAGTTGGCGAAAGCGGTGACCCGAGTCCAGGGGGTCCCAAACCCGGAACCTCGGAGTGTCCGACCGTTGAAAGAAGCCAATGATACTCCACTATATTCGCTGCAACGCTCGAAAATGGTGTTTACTGCACAAACCTGGAAAATGTCTTGTGAAAAAGTTGACGGGATATATAACAATATCCGATCATGAACCTTTAACAACGCTGTACACAAAGCAGAATTAAATCTCCAAGTGCCCTCTACATTAGGCAGAACCAAGAAACAGCGTTGAAACCTTGAGTACATTTTTTCGTTTCCCCTATTTTATAGAGTGTAGTTACTGTTTATTTTATATGAATAAAGTAAATTTAAGACAATTCTTTTTTTTGGTGGTTACATTTGAATTCAAAGAGAATACCTCGATCATTTTGGATGGGGTTCGCTTTTGAAAACAAGCAAACCTGATCAGCCAGCCGGCGGATTACGCCAACAAACCACAACAGACAGACTGATCAAATCCTGCGCATGAGCTGCCGTTGTCTACTTTATTAAAACGACATGAAAACAGAATCTTCCCTGGGTAGAACTACGTTCGCCCCCACCTCTAATGCGTGGGAAGGTATGCCTTTATAGTTCGGTTCAATGGCTTCATCAGCATCATGCTACTGCCCCCTTCGCGGTCTATAGTACACTATTCATCGCGTAACAGACGAAAGGTTCTCCCGTAGAAAGGTTTGCTCAGTCTGTTTACAGCCTGCCGCTTCGCACGCCCATATCTTGCTATGTTTTTCCTTTGGTGCATCGCTCCTTTGTACGAATGCGCCTATAGAAGATTTCGTCGATTTACCTGTTTTTTTTTTTGTTTCAAAATGTACTTTAACTTAAAAGCTCTAGAAACAATATACGGTGTTAGCTCCTATCGACTTCAGCGTTCTGCATCAACGTCGCTTATAGAAATTCGAAATACCGAGTGTGGATGTGTGCTTCATACACGTCAATTTTATAGTGAAAAGGCTTAAGATTGAAAGTATCTATACGATGGGGTGAAAATAGACAACAATCACGTTTCCAGCGCGAGACAAACTTCTCCGACGGCGATGATTTAGCAGCGATACGCCTAGTCTACGTGTTTGCTACGTTTTTCGCTAATTGCAGTTGGCTAACGAGTAATAAATAAAACATAAGCGGCTATAGAATACCGGGGGCTAAATTACATAGAGCGCTGTTAATTCGATGAGCTTGTTTCTCCATTGCGTAAATCTTACCAGGTAAAGGCGAAATAGAATATCTGTCGTTTCAATCTTTGCAGTTTCCAATAATAACTGTCGACCTCGATTGAACACCCGTTGACATCAAAGGATCTACAATATTGAAGTGCCCATTTAGAAACTTCAATGCACACAAATTAACCAGATGCAACAGGTGATGTCGAGTCCTGCTATTCACGAATATTCGAAGGTTATTTATAGTCATTATCACGGACCATATCAAAATGTCCATTAATACGCCTAATATGAAGAGGTTTGGTGGATATCTTCGCTGATTGCATATGACCACATTAGGTTCATTACCTATTTTATGCCGTTGAAGTGTTTCAAAATAGCGACCAAGGATCGTCTCATTCTGTCAAGCAATTTTCGTAGGAAGAAAAAGAAATCATCACGTAAAAACTTGCCAGCAGGCAAAAGGTGTACGGTCACAACATCACTGTGACGGGCAAGCTCATCGCGTCTGCGCATCGCAATTTATTATCGGATCAATTAATGACACTTAAACCAAATAAAGACTTTAATAAAATACGAGCATTCGGAGACCACCAGCGTCGGGTTTTTTGTCCAACACCGGCGCGGATAGAAGGTAACTAAGTCTCGCACGAGGCCTCGCAGACGTCTAGAGGATGTGCGCCACAGGGTATAGCGCGGCTGACTAGCAATCCTAACGATGTCGAAAATGAACTAAAACAGAAAAGCACCGTTTCAACCTTTTCATTCAGCCTACGCTACACAATCACACCTTGTTAAGAAACGCTATTTTTCAATCAGCCGATACAGCCAGTCAGTATTGCTACTGCCGCCGCCGCCGCCGCCGCAGCCGCCGCCGTCGTCGTCGTCGTCGTCGCGCTTCCGTTAGTGGTCATTTAAAAAACCGCGAGCGTTTAAAGCCAGATGCGCGCGTTGCATACGCCTGGCGTTTGTGAACGTGGGAAGGCCTAGCGTGTTGTGTATACCTTTTAAAATGACGTATACAAGGTGTTTCGAAAAATCAGGCCACCGTACGAAAGTTCATCAAAAAGTAGAATCTGTCATCAATTCGCGTAAGGTTTTTTATTAGAATGTGCGTTTAATTGTATAAATATGCATTAACAATACCCACGTGTCCTTTGCGTAGGGAAGTGGATTGGACCATTTTTTAATTAGTATCGATGTTAAATCGTGGTTGGGTAACTTCTGCAACATCCTGTAAATGAACGTGTTCTTTGTGAGTATCCCATCCACTAACTCTGCTTTTAAGATTTCCGATACAATCGTTTCTTTTGTTATGGCGTGCTAGCTATCTTTCTCTATTTGGCACTAATAGAATACGTCAGTATTTTCATGTTACTTGCCCTATATGTAATAGCCGATCAGTGCTGCCCATAGCGAGCGGACATCGTCATCATAAACATGGCCATTACCGTGTCTTTTCCGCTTACCTTTTTCAGTTATTTTTCGCTGTGTATGTAAGTGACCCAAATAATTCGTCAATTTGTTGTGTTTGTTCCCCGGCCCTCTCGTTATTGCCATTAATCAAAACTAGTTGTACGTATCATAAATTGTGTTTGTTATCGGTGTTATTTTGGTGCTGTTGCATCAGCGGCTGTTAGTGTTAGTAATGGCCGGGGTACCTCGGTTCGTCACAACGAGGGCGGCAGCAACGAGAGGCAGCCAACATACCGAGTGCTAGGCACTGACGGCGTCGGCAGCCAACGATATTACGGGGGGCCCTGAGTAAAGCCCAAAAGACACCGAGCGACATAAGCTACGAACAGAAGCCGATTGATACCAGGAGACAATTCTGGCGCTCCAAACGCTATCGACGAACGACATTGGAATATGTTAATGGCCAATGACTCAAGGCATGCTTCATTGAATTTTGCTTGTCAAAAACCATCCGAGATAGTACGATACGATAGCGCTCTGAGTAATCCATCACAACGGCGTCCTTAACTAACATAGGTTCCAATAGGTCCATTCCAAATGTGAAAACGTTCACTTCAACGACATGCGTTGTCCTAAAAGGCCACGGTACGCAAAAGACAACTTGATAGCTACGTCTATCATCTATAACATGTACGGATTATCTTGGACCTATAGTGTAGGTGTATATTGGCACTTGTACGTCATTTAAGAAAATGGATTTCCGGAGAAAGTAACAACGATTTTCCAGAGGCAACATGGAGAGTACTGTTTAACAGGTGCGGCTCGCAAGGTTTGTTGCAACAGGGTTAAACAGTCGTCGTGAATTCGTTTCCCTCTCACGTAAACAAATAGAAATATCTACGATAGTTCGATCCGTACAACAGGTTCTATTTATCTCGACACATCGGCAAATAGTACAGGAAAGCGTCGATAGCAGCATCGACAATGGGAAACCGGTGATGACTTTTTCTCTAAACGTCTTTACGTTTGCCTAAGCTAGAGGTTACGTTCGTATTGGCCTGTCGCGAAGATGTTATGAAAAAAGACCTCATTCTTGAGAACATTAAAGCACTTCGGCCGCTCGAACCGTCACGAGAGAGCTGCTATCCGCTAATTATAGTCTTCATGTTTGAGGTTTCCACAAGCCAATGACCTTTTTGCGCAGCGCTTCGAGATGTGACGAATCCTGCAATAGATATTGTATCTCGCGCCTATGGTTGAAAAAGTATTTACTTCAAATTTCCAGTCCTGTTACTTCGAATCTCGTAATTATAATTGTGGTTGGGTTTATTTTTAGCTCTGTTTTTGACAAACTGAGCAAACGATTGGGACTAGTGGTAGTAGTTAACCAAAGACGGCCACTAGATACTTACAAATTGGTAACATTAGACAACATAGGAAAATGTAAGTTATGACCATATAATTAGCAGAGCGGCAGTCGGCACATAGAGCTCATGAAACCTGCGAGCGTTTGCCTTACATTTCAAACAATCCACGGTCTATTACTAGCGTAAATCAGCCCCTAACACTTTGATTAGAGAGAGACATATCGCATACAATGGACACATTGTTTAAAGTCGCCACGTGCATTCATTTAGCTGAAATTCGTTTATTTCAAAGAATACAGACAAATAGTAACCACTTATGGCGGGGCAATAAAGCTTTTCGTGACTGATCACATTACAAACCTGTTCTTTCAACTTGTCTTCGTGACAATTTCAAAATAAAGAACGACTAAAGTAAAAGCCACTGCAGTGAACGTCGACTACTGAAGTTATCTTTCTTTTGCGCCGACATGAGGTCGACTTAGGCCAGGTGTGGCGTATCAATTATCTCGACCTTTCCACTCTCTCTCTCTCTCTCTCTCTCATCGTATTGTTTAATATATGCTTCACCTAGACATCACCTGGGCAAATGCACTTCCTGTCGCTGAACGCTGCTGCTTTCCCCCAGCCTACACATTACAATGAGCCCTGACAACTACGGTGACAGGGGCAATAAGTAGAAATTGCATCAAGATATAAATCAGAACGGTTGACGTATAACAGACGTCTAAGCGACGCGCTAACCGAAAGTACGTAGGACATTTTACATGCAGCGGTCGCAAGTTAGTGTACATTGTACCAAACGGATCAACATTCACCGACGGCGTCTATAGTGGCAACATCAACAACAACAACAACAACAATAGACAGTTGTCACAGCAACGACAAAATGGACACGCAAAGCGGAGACAAATACTAAACACACTTTACTGATCTTCATCCTCACTATTTGATTTATGGCGCCAAGTAATGAATATAACGAATCGTGAGCGAAGCGATAGAATTGAACCTAAGACGTAAATGTACCTAGACCGACCGTACATTTGCGTTGATTGAACCCAGCCGAATAGTTAGGTCAAAAGCCTAGGCAACGAAAACGTAAATTGGATAATATTACCATCTTCAACTATATTATTTACCAGCCGTGCGGTCATATCCAATAAGCTGCAATACTTATAGCGTACTTAGATGAGCATTATTTTCGCGACAGCGTACTGCTTAAAGCTCACCTTACATATGCAAGTGGCATTTCGTCTGACTGTTGACATAAATGGAAAACAAATCGCTTATAGATAACATAACATTTCCGGTAACTTCGGTAGCCTTCAGACATTTTAGCCGTAGTAGGACTACACGTGCAATCAGTGTTGTCCTTTGTTGGTTGTGCGAAATGTGTGCAGCAATAGACATCATGGCCACGCTAAATCGTACGAGCGAATCGCGTCATGCACAATACTCATCACTGTTTGGGGTCGTTGATTTCACCGCGACGCTTCACCCTGTTACAGCATGTCGACAGGACAAAAAACAACTACGACGGAACATCTTTGGACGACGGAGCATCGCCCCCATGCAATAGCGAGTTCGTTTCGGCAACACCCGGTTACAGTCCCCCCCACCCCCAACCAATCCTCAGGTTGTCTGACCTATTCAAGGTCAGACTGGGCAATTACCCACCATAGAAAGATGATCGGTTGCTGCAACAATATTGTGGCCAGCATTGCTTGGGACGTGCACCACATCGAAGAATCGTCTCGCGAATGAGCTTTACGCAAAAATACATCGGGTTACACTAGCGTGCCTCTTTTCGCCTGGGCACGTTGTGGGAACCTCCTGTCATGCATAACACGACACACGGGAGGGTTCTGCCACAATTTATCGTATCCGCTATCAGAAGCTATCGCGTGCATCGAGCATGCGATATATAGATAGGTAGCACCTTGTACAATGGGCCAACGAAGTTATCTCACAGGACTGCTGGGCCTGGCGTCGGCCACTAAACGAGCGGCGCATGTCTTTTTGAACGGTACTCATATGTTGAATATGTGTGAATGCTGGGTAACTCGATGCAGTGTAGCTAACAATAGGTTTTCCTGCTGCGGCCCACTTCTGTAATAATGGTGCTGAAGTTTTTAATGGGAAAATACCCCGTCCAATACATTTTTTGCGAATTACACGATTTGTGGGAAATGTTGGCATACTTCGATGTGCTAGAACTCTACTTACGCCTTGAATATCGTGCGTTGGTCCTCACTGATCCGACTGAGGTGTCGGCGACCTATCCTAGAAACGATGTTGACTACGGTCATCGGTGATGACGCAACGGTGAGGGCAATAACAAACTACTTTGCCGGCGCCTTCGGAGCTTTCGCACGCATCAGTCTTGTCGTCTATCAGGAGTGATGTAGAAAACGTTGAATCCTTCAGATGACGTGGTGGCGTGTGCCCAGTTTACTTCGGTAGAGTGTAAATAAAAATCAGCTTCTCGGCCTTCGCCAGCTTATAAATATTACGTTATACTTAGCCTATAAAATAAAACAAATCAAGATCACCAAGTATACTGTACTATACTGTGATTCCGGTACATTATTGATTATAAGATGTTTATTACACTATGGCATATAAAAACAAAAAGCCTGATTTTCACCGCTACGCTTACCACAAGAACGTTATGAGTAAACCCTTCGCCAGCTTTTTTTCTTATAGATGTCCCTTACAGATAGAAGAATTAAGACATTTTCTATAAGCTATAAACACATGCCATCATAAACCCAATCAAGATACCAACGTCTTTAAATTTCGTGTAAAAACTAGCCATGTAATAAAGCGCAAGAAGACAATACTGAGATAAAGAATAATCCGAATTAGTAAAGGGTTTGTACGTTCCCCTGAACGAAGACAAAATCTATTATCGAAAGGCACGCATCATATACACGCTGCTCTCTAACCAGTGCAGCCTACGCTACCAAACTGCAATGATAGTATTCTGGGATCAATACGGGCCGTTCCCACCTGCAGAACCCCAACATTAATTTCAAAGTGACCAAATCATTTTACAACAGGCTTGCGCGCCTATGTCGAGGCAGCTACGCTTACAGGTATAGGAGTTATGCCAATATCCTACCTACTATATACAGCAGGCAAAATGCTCCTTAGATTTAGAGTGATGCGTGACGATGCGCCGACAAGGAACGACATTTACTCGTTTGTGCAGACGTTACAGTGAAGAGAGAACATTGAGGTGAGTACGTGTCGACGGAGAAGAGCTACAATCGTTCGCTGATGGATTCCTCCTTTAGCAGGCAATAACCCACATACGCGTACCATGTATACGTAAGGGGCTGATTGTAATAGAACTCGGTGAGGTTTTCGTTACTTTTGCATTGAAAGTAGACGAGATGCAGGTTTTACCAATCGGGAATTTATCAGGGAAGTGGTTCGTTCAGCAGTGTCCATGCTGGATTATGATAGCAGCGTACTAATCGTCGTGTGGGTTCGACAACGATGCCACCTTGCTTGCTCGTATATGGACGAAACGTAAGAGTACAGGATCTTCGTTTGACGGTTACTGTCCATTTGCCATCTGCTTGCTGCCTGTCTTCGCTATGACGAAAACGAAATGGACTGATGGCTGGATTGATATCCCGACTGTTGGTCTTAATTCAGTAATTAACGTATGCGAAAAGGTGGTTAAATATAAACTGTACTATTCTGTAACACATTAGCTACGTATAGTAGAAAATATCAATATTCTATGGTTGCTATTTTCAATTAAATCCAGTCAGCGATGATAGTATACTTCATAGAGTTGCATTTGTTTTTTCGTCGTGCTCTATAGCCACCATGTATACATACATGATTTTCCATCTGAACGAAGTGACTATTTAACAGGTGTTGCTGTTAGGCTATTTGCGGGGTGGTCTCTTTTCGTTGCTTATTTACAGATCGTGACCACGATAAATTAAAAAATAAATGATCATAATTAAAGTCTATCTTTATATAGGTGCCTACCTCGACAGCGACAGCACCATTGAATCTACTAATCGCGTTATGCTACCATTGGTTTTCTAAGTGAAATTTTCATCTAAAAGACGAAAGGTGGTCGGGGGGGAAGGCCAGGGGGGGCTCGAGGGGTGGAAAGCAGAGCCTGAGATTTAGTCCGTTGTCTTGTTACCAGCGGCATCTTTGACCAACAGCTCAGCTGTGTCGGCGGAAAGCGTGACACGTGATTTCGGTAGCTAATTAGCTCCCTCTTTACTCTAAACGAACGCAGAAGCAAATATAGCGAACGAAACTTGACAATGAGCAAAAGAGGAACTATTCTTGACAAACACTAAAACGCTCCACCGCAGCAGAGCAAAGAGAGCTACCGCAAGATCTATATATGTATGTATGTATGTATGTATATATAAATTGACCGTGATATAAACGTCTGCGTATGGAAGGAAGAACTGCAGAGGAGATATGCGTTGGGAGCAGACACCGAAGATGAACAAAATTTTATGCGTCCGCCGTACTAGCTGGTTTGGCGGTGTTTCTATTAAGGGCTCCGCTTAAATGTTATTTTTATTATCATCATCCCTCTCTCGGGCTGGTCTTGTTCTCACGATTGGGTTGCCCGCTTTTAACAACCAGAACCACTCTGACCAATCGTACTGCTTATACGAGCGTACTCCTCTATGGTGAATCGAATGCAGAATTTAAGGGAGACGACACACTGTTGATCTGGCTATCCCTCGTTGGCTTTGCGACGTCTAGCCCGCATCGACGTTTAGTTCAATGTTGTTATCAAGTTCGATGACGGTTGAATATCGCTGTATACGGCGGCGAATTGTCTAGCAAATTTTTTCTACAGTAACGATTTTAACGGCGCACCTACTTTTAAAGGGTTCGTCTCACCGGGGACCGTATATCGACGCCGCTAAATAAATGGCTGCCGGTGGCCCGTGGACAGCCGATATTTTTTGTGTCATTGCCGCTGAATCGCGGATCCCTCTGCCCGTTTCGATCCTGCATGCTATCCTGTCAGATTCGAGTCTTGACGATTTTAGCAAATACGGCAATGCTAGCGTGCGTTGAGGAGATTTGGCCATGAAGCGGGTCACAGGTTATACGGTGTCATCCGCTGAGACACGACGGGACGGCAGAACAATCGAGAACCGTTAGAAGCGCCGATGTAGTGGAGAACAGATTTCTCAAGAGTCTGTTTTGCACGTCTGGTTTATCTGGACAATAGCTGGAAGTAATATGGGGCCGCAGAAGTTGAAATAAATCTTCGAGAGAAATAAAGATTCTAGCATGGGTTAAATTATCATTTGACTCGTGCTCATTAGTTCCGCGAATCTCTTGCTTTGCATATTAACGAGTACCTCGCGTTTAGATCCATCATTAGGGTTCGATTGTACCGACATCATTGACATTTCAGATTAATTACGGCGCAAACCCAAGCGGGGTGTAAAATTGTCAAGCATCAGAACTGGAACTTAATTGAAGCGGGCGGCCCTTTAATTTCGCAGATTTATTTTTCGTCCTACCTAGCTCTCTCCTGTCATTTAGTCCCAACGACAAGGTCGAGTGGGGCATGTTACCGTGAAGCGATTTCTTATTATCATACAACTTTCATCGTAGTTAGGACGGTATTTACGCAACTGTCTGTTACCGCCCGGGGAGTGCCTTCGACGCTACTGTAGCATGTGTTTGCGCGTCCCAAGCTGGCGAGAATGAAGAGGTGGAGACGGAATCAATGAGCTAGAAGTGTTATTTTGCCAAATTTAGTAGAACTGCTCCATTATCGACATTTTGGCTTTGGCCAGGCCGCCTTAGTTGTCCTAGAGCGCCATAGCGTCGTGGCCATCATTCCCGACAGAGGCGGCTACTAGTATCTGGCCGAATTTGGCTATCTCGGTAGCCTTCTCGTACGGAGTAGTACTTCATAGGTCGGAACTGTGTCATTGCTTCGATTGCCGCTGCTACCGTAATAACCTTTAGGATGTTGTTGTCTGTTTTTTTTTAGTAGTCGTCAGCGTCAGAGAG
Organism: Varroa jacobsoni; assembly: GCF_002532875.2. NCBI lineage: Eukaryota > Metazoa > Arthropoda > Arachnida > Mesostigmata > Varroidae > Varroa > Varroa jacobsoni. The sequence goes on from NW_019213512.1 coordinate 80,565, forward strand.
TGTTGTTGTCGAGCTCCGACCCAATCCTGATCATTCTCGCACATTAGCTTCGGCGCTGCGGTGTCTGGCCTTTGAAGGCGGGTTTCTAGTCGTCACTACCTTATCTTAGAAAGTGGGAGCAGCCAGGTCGCTAAATGGCTAGACTACGATGATTCTAGCAGCACTGAAAATGGCGTTATGTTATGCTACAAGCAGTGGGTCAGGTAGCAACTCACGAGCTTTCTGGCGCTGCCTAGCCATAGAATAGATACTCCGTGCATACGCACACAGATGGACATAGGTATTTGATCGCTGTTGCTGAACGAGCGTCTTCTCAGCCGACAAACCGGTCAAATCGACGGCGCAGTGAGGTGGCCGCCCGGGCTTCGTTCACTTCAACTTTACAGAATGGCATTGGTACTGATGTTGGAGGTTCCTAAGTGAAATACGCTGTGACTGCTATTTTGATCCCGTCATCGAAAACGTCGAAATCAGGATTCGATGGTTCCTGTCGAGAAAAAAGTAGACGATTTTTACCTTATTCTCACATAGAAAAAAAGAAATATTTTATGTTTGTGTGCGTTTGTGTATGTTATTCATTGGTTATGGGCCGCGCTACCTGGAACTATTGTATAATACTAACCTGGCAGCCGCTGCAGGCGCTTCGGTTCAGGCTTTTGCTATAGGGTCAGCGACGGCCAGTTAGATTTTTCTTTCATGCACAAAAGATAGGGTGATCGACGAAGGACCTTGGTAAAGGTTTACTTTTTTCAACACCACCGTCATTACCATCATGCCAACAGCAGCAACAACCGTAGGCATTTTAGTCAACCTTTTCTCTGCCTGTTTTCCGCTGAGAAGAGGTGCGAAGGGCGGCTTGAACCGACTGAGGCTTGGTCGCGAGGCGAATCGTGAACGGATAATGTCATACGTTCCTGCCGTTAGTTCGGTGGCCGGTAGCCAGGCTAGTTTCTGACGGCGTACGTAAGTGTCCTCTGTGGCAGGGTCGTAATGGCTGCGACGACATTTGTGGGGCGTGCGAATAGGCGCCTGAAGTTGGCCAACTGGCTGTATACATAGATCTTAACACATACGGAGGTCAGTGCTACCGATGCTGCGGGTGCAGTCGCCGCGTTGAAGGTCGTCTTCAGCTTCCTTAACATTCCGTTCGTTCGTAACTGGTTAGCCCCTAAGTGTCAGCACAAGAAAAGAACCTATGCGCCTTGAACAAGCTGTTCCCTCTCCTTCCCGGCCTCTGAGCGCCAGGAACGTTGAAAATAAAGGTAACCAGCTTTTTGTCGTGCCTGTTTTTAACGTCACCGTAACCAGGACAGACCACGATTCTGGGGATTCCATAGCATTTCTTTAACCCATCTCGCTACTTCTCGCTCGCGAAACTATGATAGCAATGAGGTCCGTTTAGGAAAAGACGGCGTCGCCGTTTAAAGGACCCTTTAGCTTTTTTTCGCCTTCGAGCCTCGAAAGCGGATACATGAGCTTCAACCGGAACTAATATGATCTGTAGATTTGGCTGCTAGCTATCTGCGCAGGTATATCTAATCAATTTGAGTACACATGACATATATGTATAATGTGCATTTCCTTTTGAGTAAGTGTAGATATTTACAATCTTCAAAGCGGCGCTGGGAGTAAATTCATTGGGGAACCGGGAAACAAATAAGTACACTGGTTCTTCTAAGGTCATGACTGGCATAGCAAACATATCATAAGCGTTTGTTTTTAAAGTACCCACATATTCGATATTATACGCTGAAGTCGTTTACTATGAGAAGTGTGTGGGATATAAACTTCAGTTCAATTCCAGTTCTCTGACCCGCTCACTGTAGCTGCGTAAGAGTGGTGAATTAGTTATCAATATCTAGGAATGACATCGCATAACATTACAATTTCAACATGGCACATTAAACCAAAAAAAAAAGAATCTCTCAATTATTGCTTGATAATTTATATTTCAGACGATGCTGAGGAATAGCACCCGCTAGTGATCAGTTACGACGCGGCATTTGGTGACGAAGACGGTCATCAAGCGCAGAATCTATATGGAACAATCTCGCAGGTGTGACCGTATCTTATTGTAATTATTTTCAATAATAACGTCCCTTATTGTCGCCAGGGTCAATGATGGCACATACAGATGTGAAACGTATATCTAGTGTTTGCACACAAGCAATGTGATGACCAGCTATATCATCCGGGGTGGTCTGACAAAAAACCGCTCATCATCAAATGACTTTTCGTCCGAGAGAGGGGTTTCTGCTCTGTAAATCATAACGTAGAAGAAAACAAAAAAGAATCTAGTCATAATTGTGTCGAATTGTATGTTCGTTCAGTGGCAGTGAAAATAAGCGGCAGAAATAGTCGCATGCTGTGGGGTTGTAGAATGCCACCAGGCAAATGGGGTTGCAGCGTGTTTTTATAACTTCAGTTTTGCTATTTTCGAACTGTATGTCTGTTCATTTGAAAATGCCGAGATGATTGATCATTAGCGTCACAATCGACTTGCGATGAGAGCAGCCGGGAGAGTCACAGACGGCGGCGGGGGGGAGGGCGGGGGGTCGTCAGGACACAGGCACGCAATGCGGCTGGCGTATTTCACCGATGGATTTTGTCCTTTTAACTGCCATTTAACAAGAAAAATATAGGAAATAATAGGTAGAGCAAACGATCATTTTGCACGAATACTGAAGTGCTGCTAGCGATATCACGTTTAAACGACTTCGCATATCTTCAAAAACGAGGCTTAAGTCTTACACACCGTTTTGCTATAACGAATAAGAAATGACAAATACAACCAAATGTGCTTTATGCCGGGCACTGCTCGTATTGGAAACGAGAATATAGAACCTGTTTCTTTTATGGGCTACAGGTATTTTCAAATCTTCTTAGATGACATCTTTTCATAAAGGTGTTTGTGTCGAAACTAATCGGCCTACATAAACGCGGTAAATCTTTGACAGGATGCCCCTTAGAGAGTTGCTGTCCTTACTTTAAGGTTTCTCCGTGTTAAAAGGTAAAACATCATTAAGTGAGCTAAGAAGTTGACAAGTAATATATATATATATATATATATATATATATATAGTGTCGAGTTCGTAAGAAAAAGAGTCTGCAAGTTTACGCACGAGTGGTTTGTCGAAAATTCGTTTAAACAAGTCTTTTGATTATTGAGTTATATCGACGAAAGGGTTTTCCTATATATATATATATAGATATTTGAAGTGTTCTTTGTTATTTTTCGAAAGCTTTCCCATGTGACTCGATCATACATAACGTTAAATGTCAAGAACTTATCTTCATTTCAAGTTCTACCTATCATACTATTCTCCATCCTGCCGTACCTGTTGTATTTACTATTTTTATGCATGTGTTTGGAATTCACTATTAGCGGGATGAGTCAATTACGGCACTGCTGAACAAAATGTCTCACTATTGGTTATTATAGATTTCTTGTTTCTTAACAGTCATTAGATAACCACGTACGATGACCGTCGCTTATTACAGACTGATACCTCTTTACCGACCTAGTAAAACGTCTTAGTTAACTGTGTCAAGTGTGCGTGTACATAAAACGTTTTACTGAAAGTCGTTTACTATGCATGGGGTCCGAAATTGTCACAGTCGCTGGGCGTTTAATAGACTACCAGCTTTCGTCCATCGTAGTCAAGTCCTGTAACAACAAACTCTATGTTAGTTACACCAGATATCAAACGATCCCGACACACATTTCAGACTACTCTGACGTACATAATCGAGTGATTTACCGATTTACTCATGTACTCTGTTTGATTCCAGTGCTTCAGGTGGTTCCCACAGAACTCCAATAATGTGACGGAACAATCCCGTTAAACCTGCTACGGCAATTAAACTTCATCGTTTTCTTCGACGGCGATGTCGAACACGATCGTCTGTGCTTTACCGGCAAAGCGACACTGGTAACGAACACGTCAGCATCGCAGGACTACGGTCGACCGAGACTATTCGATTTTGCCCTGAGAAGCCGCCGAAATCGGAGTCACAGTACGGAAGGAAGGTAAAGGCCCACAGCTGTCGTGTTTTTTTGCGCGTTGCTTCTCTCTCCAATCGGTTCGCCGTCCGCAATCCGGCGAAGTCGGCCGGCGAAGCATTCTAATTCACTTCTCAAATGCACTCTTCACTAATTTGAACCGCATTGGAGACGTAACCACTCCTTAATACCAAGATATCATCAACAACAGCGGTATTTATCGTTGTACCATCATCTTCAACGGCGACAGTGCGTTCATTTACCTCTTCGAAGAATTCTCATTCCTATATATACATATATATATATATATATATATATATATATATATATATATATATATATATAGAGCAGGACACCTAATCCAGAGATTTTTTTTGATTTGTTTAGAAGGCTGTACCTAAACAAAGACATTTATTTCAGCAGACCTTCTACATGTGCTAAAAGTGTCGTTTTTTCAATATAACTACCATTTACTGCGATTACAACTTGAATTAGAGATCTAAACAGCTCAGCTATTTCTATAATATTATTAGCCGTATTACTAATAATACCGATAAGTATTTCTAAGTGTAAACTCGTTAAAGTATCACTTAAATATGCTAAATATAGAAAAATCCATCTGAATTATATTTTGTGCTTAAAGCACCCCCGAAAACTGTAAGAGTTCAAATTGGCTTAAAAGTCCAAAAGGTGTAAAAGGGCACCGAAAATCTTGAGTATACGATCCGGTTAGCAATGGCGATGTCCTGCTGTTCAAAACTCCTAACAATTTTTGTGCAAAAAGGGTCCAGATGTACGAAGACTGGCCCTTTCAATCATTTTGATGCGTTTTCCAGCCCTGTAAATCTAAACCTTATTGAGAGCTTGCATGAAAATTCTTTCTGACTTTTTTGCAAACTGCGTGAAAACTAGCAATGACGCAGACCATCGCTTTTTGGCAAAAAAAAAGTTTTTAATCCTCACGGAGGACTCGTGCTGTGTGAAGACACTGCATAATAGCTAATTTTCGTTCAAATTCAGGGACAAGTCATATATGCTGTCGCTGTTGTTTTTCTTTAGGTGATAATGTGCCATAAAAATCTACATCCTGAAACCCTCGACAGCTTAAATTACAGCCCTATTTCCGAATAAATCGGACTGCCTGTATAACAATGTTGCAATGAGTAGTTGTTAGAGGGGGAACAAATCTTGCAGTGAAACCGATGAATGGTGCTAGTGTCAGATCGGCTGATCGTATCCGCTTAAAACTACTCAAGGCGGACCCTTCTCTAGATGGAACTCATTCGTCGAAGTCAGAAAATTAACAGAAAAAAAGACTTGAATTAATAATGGGCGACGCGAAGTAATACTAGGGTATGACAGCGTTACCCCGTACATTGCCTTGTGGATCCAGCGAGCACTAACATATTCCAGTGGGCAACTCTGCCTAGGCGTCACCTATTTCGACCGATGCGGCATAACTAATAGGGCAAACTAATAGGGTCCTTCGCAGAGCACATCAACTGGAAAAATATTAGGCGGAAGCCGTAGAAAGCAAAGGGACATCGCATTGACCTAAGCCTGTTCACTTGCTCAAAGATTATTAGACCGCTACAGGTGAATAGGGCGGACTTTGAAATTAAATAACCCTATACGCGCCACTAGGGGCAAAGTGTGGCTGGTAAATGTTCCAGCCGCTCGACCACTTTTGGGGAAAATCAGTCAACTTACGTGTATTGAGTTCAAAAGAAAAAAAAAAACATTTTTTAGTCTCTAAAAGTGTAAGCCAGGTTCATTTCTCGAAGGCCACAGCGCTGTGGAAATTCATCAGAGATAGAAGGTCAAAGACGGTTGTCTTCAGTAAAAGCACAGTACATGAATGCTGGAAACGTTTCAAGAACGGATATTGGAGCGCTGAAAGGTAGCCAGATGTCAGAACCCGAAGTACACAGGTACCATTTCTGCACTCAGAGGCTTTTACGAAAGCAGAGATAATAACCCCGCGGACCAAAACAAATATTTCAGATGCAACCTGTTACCAAACTAAAGATCGAACACTGAAAATGCACGAACTAAATAAGAGGTGGATTATTCGTTAGCTTGCTTAAGAATAGCTAGCAACGCGTTAGATGTATTCCGGATGCAATTTTAGTCAACAAAAAGCCGCTTGGAGCACACAGTTACCATAGGCTGCGCGCGATTCGACCTTCACCGCCAGCCTGAGAGGGACCATGTGAGAAAATGACATCGCTTAGGAGAGAGATTGAATTTGGTGCAAATGTCGAGTAGGTCCGGGCATAAGGTGATGCTAATACTTATAGAGGATATCCAGGGGCATCTACAATCATGAGATACTCATCGAAAATAAAACAACGAATCCAATCCGCTATCTTGAATACCTCAAAAGACTCACGGACCGTTGCCATGGCAATCGGAGACACGAAGTCTGGATACTTAATGATTACTACAAATCTCGTCGCTGTCTGTTAATCACTTCCTGAGTCGAGTGAAGGTATATCCAACTCGCTTGTTCTTCCGATTACGTCTACGTGATTACAGGGCATTCCATGCTCTAAAAAGGGGCAACTGGCATATTTCGCTATTGATATACTTCGAGAATCCACAAGTAAAAAAGTTACGTATAGGGATGTAAATGTTTGGTATATAGCTCTCCAGAAATTGCTAGACTGCTGGGGTAGGTATGTAAAAAGACAAGAGAGTATCTCTAACGCGTTGGAAGATCATCGTTCTGCCCGGACTAGTTCAAAAGTAATTCAGTTTCGAATTCCGCCAAATTCGCTTGTAACAGCGTCGTGTAATAAATGAAAGTGGTTACAAAAACAGCGGGAATTTTCTTTTCAAGCTCGTACTAATACTGGCACCTTGTTATGTTCTTATTTTAGGTGTTATTAGAGTGTGTCAATTCTGCGAAGCTGGCGGCAGAGGTGTTCCACCACACGATACAGAGCACTCTAGTTGGATTATATTACTACTACCAATGCTTCTGGAACGGGTCTGTTCTAGCTCCACTTTAAACAGTAATTGAGCCATACGCGCAGATAGACCCAACGCAGAACCGTTTGCTCATTCTCCGAAGAACAAAAGACGAATGATCCTTTGCAGAAAGACGGTCTGTCGCCCGTTTCTCTATAGCTTCACCCGGCGCTCACGGAAAGATCGGAGCGGGTGACGTCGCCGCACTACCAGTCAGTAACATGCGACGAAATGTTTAGTGGGATGTTTTCCATTGAGCGTCTAGTGTCATGTTATTTTTTCCAGGTAACGCAGACGAATGCAACTGATGAACAAACGACCACAAGAGGGAGCTGCGTAATATTGGCACCTTTGCTAAGCGAGTCCGCAATATAACGAAGAAATAAACGCGCAACCGAATAAGTGATCTGGCCGAACGGAGATGCTTTTCAAATGGCACGACACAAAGGCCGTTGTTTCATGGTAGGCGTGAAACAGGACCGAGCCGTCTGCTGAATACAATAGATATATTCATAGGGACACCACAGCTATGATGGCTACATATGGTTACTTTAAATGGCATAGGCGTGTCTCTGAGTGTGTTCATTCAAAAAGTGTCGTTTAGAGAATACGAGTCGATTGAAGAACAAAACATGACGCTGGGTACTTATGATAATCAGAATTATTGAGGGCAATGTATGTCATTTTTAGGCAGAAAACTGCATGTAGATACGTAACGATCATTAGATGCTTGAAGTACTTCAATCGAGCGTTGCTGAAGGCGGTTGGTTTTCAGCCGGTGTCCAGGAGACAAAGCCTTGCAATCGAATGATCGGGACAGATTTCTCTGAAAAGGAGGGCGTTACGCGCTTCATTTCTAAATGCTTTCCTAAAACGATGTTAAGCTATATTGAATTCATTTTCTTGAAGACCCTATATCTATATGGTCAATAGCATACTTGACCCGGTAGTAGATTTATACCAAACACACATACACATAACCCAAATCAGATTCGCTCATGTCCATAAAGACATTACGCCGTGTTTAATATTCCCGAGCACGCATCCTATTAAATTACATTCGTTCTTCTTACTATTTTCCAGTTCTCATAGTCGCATCATTCACGTCTCCTGCATACTGAAAGTCGTCTCGACGTACCCAGGAAGGCCGCAGTCAGCCGCGTCAGTAATTAATCGGTAGCACGTTTCCTCATGATAAGAGGGTTCAATTTCGAAATACGACAGCAGCGCCACTTACCGTTGTCTTACTAGTGGGCCAACATATTTGTGCTTCTGCTATACACTCTTCAACTCGTACAATTTCGTGATTGCCATCAATACGCTTCAAAGCGATTACATGATGCTTTAGAAAAAGATGCTTCTCACGTTGATGAGATTGAGTTCGAAAATGATGGCGGTATCGATGACGCTTATATGACGGCTCTTCTCGTCGATACTCTATTTCATATTCTTGTTTTTACACGACCCTTACGCACTTCCTCGCTTAATAGAATCGTTTACACGTCGATCTGGGCCGCTGGCCACACTGATTAAGCCATCAGCCTCATCGATAGCAAAACAGGCAGATAACAGAGAAAAAATCTACAAGATAACAATGAACTTTCGCGACTGCAAGGGTCGTTTAACAAAAATAATTTTAGAACAGTAAAAGGTAGTAATCATCATCATCATCACCGTCATAATCAGTGAGCATTAGCGGGCCATGCCGAGAGGAATTATAATCGACGCCGTACACATAATAATAATAATGCTAATGACAAGATTCCTTCCTATAATCTAATCCTTCTGTTCCTCTTCCCCTCTAGTGTGTAACTGATTATCTACGAAGGTCTTCTGCTTCCCTGCGCTTATAACTGCATGCCTTATCCACCACGAACGCCTGTAGCACTATTAGAAACCAAGCTAATTGACCAGCTTGCGGCGAGTGTCTCGGCATCCGTTACAAAACACAGCTAAGTTATCTAAACGAAGGACTCATTCTAGGACGGGCGTGCCTCCGAATACTGAATGTTGCACCTGTGTACAGATGTTAAAATACGGGGGAGGAGAATAAAGCGAACTGAGGGAAAGCGACGACAAGTAGCATCTTTTTCAGCTGTGGCCTGCTGCGGCCGCAGACTCCAGGCCATAGCAGGCCACAGCTGCAGCCGAATCATTGAGCAAATTACGTCCAATGATGTCTCAATCAGTGTAACTATACAATTGAATGGCTCGACCAAGGTGACAAGTCAGTGTAGTGGTCCGTAAGCGTGATATTAGTATAATGACGGGTCGGTCGGTTGGTTGCCTATACTTTCCCTACGTTTTTTACAAGCCGTCGTATTTCGTTGGCGTCGTTCGCCGAAGCTGTAGTGTGTTCTTTTTTTTCCAATATTACCGATTTCTTCGATTTGCTTGCCGCTGCTCGCTCATTTAGCTTGGCCTCAGCGTCGTCCCATACCCTTCCTATCCATCGATGGAACACAAATGCTGCGCTCCGTGGTGATGGAGCAGCATTCTATATGTGACGTATAGAAGTCCGGAAACAAATTGACTGTGAGATTGACAAATTCGGTGAATCGTTGTACCGTTTGTGGTTACTATTTGGCCTCCTTCGTATCGCATGGTCGGTAGGACGCATCAGCATCCGACGTTGAGGTTGAACAAGCTCGTTCCTTTTTCTTTTTCCTTTCTATTTTTCTTTTTAGCAACCCTTATTCGAATGACTAGCTATTAGGTTTCGCAGGAAGCTGATGACATTATGGATGTTGATATGAATAGTAATGGAAATCTAAAGGCTCCGTAAGAATATCGGGATACGAAGTTGTTGCAGCGGCATGAACTAGGGATGGTGGTTTTACTGTTGCGCTAGCACCTTTCACTGTTAATGATTACATGGCGGTATTTCCTCGTTCTCGTAACACTAAGGACATGACAATGTGCCTAACTAAGGATTATAAATAGCGATATTTCAATAAAATAATGGTTGTGACATTATATTTCAGACGTACTCAAGAACGCAGTTCGAGTTCGTGATGATCATGCTTATTCATGGAAAACTGCATTAACAATGGATGATGAACTTAATGAAGACACCTTGCCTTTAAGCAAGGTAAACTGACCTAATTAAATGGGCCATACTACAAAATACCCGGGTGCTAACTAAGCCAAAATGGGCATGAAAAATGCATGAGGAGGCAAAAAAGTCGCAATCTGGACGACATAATTAACATTACTAGCTAAACTTTGGTTAGGCCCTTCGAAAGGTCTGTGCCATAACTGAAGAAAAAGAAAAAAATCCCACATTAGTTTGTGTAGTCTACTCGGAATGTCTGTGTAGTCTAGCGGAAATGGGCAGAAGAAACATGTTTTTCTTGTATGTACAATTTAATTTTTCCATAAAAAAAAAAACTCGAAAAAATACACTTAAAAGATCAACTAAATAGTATCGATGGTATACAACTTTAAATCCAAAAAAAATTAACAATTGTATGGAGAAGTCAATTTTGAAAGAACAAATTACTTAAGAATTGGGTTTGATTTTAGTGTGATTTATTGCATACTTTATAAGCATAAATAGATAAACTTTATGACTAATATGACCATGTAATGAATAATGTAAGTTACATCTCGCAATAACTACGAGCAACATGAAATACGCGGGTGAACATATATGTGTATCGTTTAGATGAAGTACGTATTGCACTTAATGGCAGCGGCTGAATTAGCTTCACTATGACAACGGTTCGATCTGTACAATTCGACAAAAGATGCTTTTATTTTTGTGTGGAAAATCTGTCGCACTAGAGCCGTGAGGACGTAGATCTCATCCATCACCTGACGTTGGTTGCAATGGCAGCTTTGAAACATTTGGCTCTTAGTTCCGTCGTAACGAACCTCACCAATTTCTATGAATGTCAGTAGTTGTTATGAAGTTAAAAACAAGGCGGTTAGATGTTGAAATAAATAATTCTACTTGAAAGCAGAACTTGAATGAATATTGCTATTATGCAAGAATCCTGTTGGAGGTAAGTTATAGCAATTTTCCTTGTATAATATTTTTTTTTCGCTTAGAGAATTCCCTAGAAACTGAAAGGGGAGTCTATTTCTACTCAAATAATATGAATACGTCATTCCAAATAATTACATGTCAATTTTGAAAAGAAACAATTCACTCTTAGCTGCAGATGATGTCCTTTACTAGACATTTGCTCTGATATAATTCAGCCCTATTTTTTTCATAGTAATTCCAACATCTAGTTACAAAGATCACCTGTCGCTCCGTAAAGTCGCACGCAAAAAAACTCAGATTTTCAAACAGAAAGTTGTGGAGGCAAACGATACATTCGATAACAGAAGGGATAACGGTGGCGCCTATTTATGACAAACCGAACTTCAACTGTACTTTTACGTGACTCCGTCATAGTTCGGTTGGCCAAGGGAAAGAGAGAAGTTATGATGCTAAGTTAGTATAAGAGAAGTTTCCAATTTCCTAAATTGCGATCGAAAAGGAATCGATAATGACCTGAGTAGATCTCAGTATATACCAATATAATGTTAGTAAATTCAACTTCCGTACATACGCTATTTATATGCAGGAGTCCATTCAGCCGTTTTACAGTACACCTGACTACGCCTACCTGGATTTCATCAAAATGCTGTCTTTTAGCATGGAATAACAAATAAAACGTCTACGTCCGGATTCGAATTTAAATTATCACCGTTCTCTTAGATCAGCGGGCAAACGCTTTATTCACTACGCTATCGCAGTGACATCTGTACACTTTTCACTATTGGATACCCAGGTAGCGTCGTGCGAGGACCACATGTCGCTGGAATTACTTGCGCAACAAAATTATTGTCTATTGGATGATGAATGTAGTATGAAATGGTAAATGGTTTAGGCAGAAAATGTAGCATTAGAAATGAAATGTTAACAAGATGTCGTAGTTGTGGCTTTAACTGGCCTCAAGGGCGCATTCGACAATGTATTTTGCCATATCCACGTGTTAAGCTGCGTTTAAATTTTTCGAAACTATTATCGGACAGATTTAATGAAAAATTATGGTGGAAATATATGTTTAGAGACTTTTCTGAGCTACATTACATAACGGCTTCTCCGATAACGCGTTGCATGCACACCACTCAAAATAATATCTTCTTAAATTAAATAGTCAGCTACAACAGTTCTCGGCACGGCTTAAGTCAGTACTCACAATACAAGGTATAAAACGCGACTGAATTTAAGCAAACGTCAGCGAGCGCTGTGTGCAAAATACCCACGTTCATACGTCTATATATTTTGTACTTGTTTAGTCTTGATGGAAGTCTAATTGTACCCTCAATCACTTATGCATTAAACCTTGAACATCAGTCTAAAATTTGTCCAAAAATTCAGTGAGATGTATCCTTTTAACCAAACTACGCGTAACATTTACTGAATTGCCTGGGTTTTGGGCGTTTCGTATCGTCCACTAGGAGTAATACCTAAGACCGACAGGGCGTAATTTAGCACTGCGTTTCAACCGATTTTGCTGCAAAGATTTTCACTAAGCCTAACTTCAAAGTTTCCTATATAAGAGATGAAGCTTCAGCTTTTAATTCTACACTTTCGTTTTTTTTTCAAAAAATGTCTCGTTCGTACTTTCGCTGACTTGTTTACTTTCGATACAGCGCTCGAAGACGCTTTTCCTGCTTTATCAGTACCGTTTAACTTTATTGTGTTGTGAGTACAATTCAACCTAGAAGAACTCAAAAATGTACGTTGTCAACATCTTCTGCCCTACGCATTTCGTCGGAACCAAAACGCTGCGAAAAAAAAAACTAGAGACTTGTTTCATGTACTATAATGACGCTATAGCTAAAAAGGCTACTTACGAGTGTTTAGGCATGTTGAAAATAGCATCTGACACTTAGAAGATGCCCTTGTTCTGGTCGACCATTTGAGTTTGATGACAATCGCGTGAAAGCACTTGTCAAAAAAGACGGCCAACAAGTAATTCGGGAATTAGCCGAGAAGATAGACTGTAGTCTTCTGACCGTCGTTGATTATTTTGAGTGCCCGGAGTTCACACAAACACTTGGTACTTGAGTACCCCATGAATCTCCGCCAAGGAATTACGGCACTTCAAAATTTTATCTTTTATTATATATTATTATTATTATATTATATTATATATTTTATTTTAAAATCGAGCGGCATCGATGCCACAATGATTCATTTTTGCAAAGAATCATGTGGAGGAGCGGTGTCTTACTTGCTGTGGTATCGAAATGGGTGGCTCCAATAGAGAAGCCAAGACAAACGTCGCTTGTTCGATGAAGATCTGGTTGATCTTGATCGAACAAGCGACGTGCTTTGCGTTTGGTGGCACTGCGAGGGCCTGATTAACTCAGAATTATTTTCTATGAACTAGAATTGACCGACACATTATTTAGCTTAGTTATATCAAATCAATTATGCTATTTAAAAAAAGGAACCCGAGAGACGAGCTCACTTCAGGCAACGACGCCACACCTGAACGTCGTCGGAGCTGTCCCCTTGTACTTTGAATGCAAGATTTCATTGCATCCTCCACACTCATCAGGTCCTGCGTTTACAGGTTCTCCTCACCTTTTCCGTGCATTAAGAAGCCACCCTCATGGTTTTATATTTGATGTTAATAAAAGACCCAAAATGTGACGAAGTCTCAGGCGACACAGCATACAAAACTAATATACAACTTTTTATTTCTTACAAAATATTTCCTTATTGTTACTGTAATAAAGAATATTGTGTCTTCTATTCAATAAAAATGCGCCGGGGCTTTTTTTCAATCAAATATTTCTGGAAACTTGACGTGACGATTTCTTAAGCCGTTTCCGTCTGCCGGAATTTATTTTACCATAGTTACATTTTTCTACCTAGACCTTTATAATTTAGAATCACCTCAATATAATGATTAATTACTGATTCCTAGCAAGAGTTAAACAGTCGAGTATCGTGTTCAAAAGCCAGCTGAATCGTCCGTATTGACAGGGGGCCATGCGAGATGGTATATATGTATGGTGTATATTACATATATATATATATATATACATATATATGATATATATAATATACACCATACATATGTTCATCATTTTACTTTTACAATGCTGCGAAAACTTACGCTTGGGCACTCTTGTATCCGCGTTCAATAATAGGCTTCTATAGCTTCTATAATGTATTGGTGTTCAAGTATCATGTTTATATCTCGGATAGAGATAAACATGATGCTGTTTTCTGTAGACACCGATAGTTATCGTCCTATCGTTACAAACTCTATTTCATCAAGTCACGTCCATAGTTTTTTTCAATATCGCCCCATTGCTGACTTCTTCGATGGCCGATTATTGTGCTTTCGTTGATAGTCATTCATGTGTTGTTTTGTTGTCAAACTGGATGTAATCACATGTTCTCCACATCACAAATAACACTCATTTGTGTTGTTAGTTCTCCAAGGATTTACAAACACAGATATATGTGACGGTTGTGATCATATAACTGTACATTGTGATAGCAGTAGTATTGCGTACGATTTCTGTTAAAACATTTCACACAACTCCACTATGTCCTCATACTTTCGCCATCGGGCTAGGTGACGGAAGGCGGGGGATCGTACCTATCGCAGGATTAATTGATTTCGAGAAAGCCCATGGTAGTACATAGCACGTGAGGAAAACCACAGACCGTATACTGTGTAATTAGTTTTTCCGCATATAATCCTTTGTTGTTCCTGTGTTATTTTAATTAGTTGCTATTGCATGAAGACAACACTGCTCGAACGGTTGAAAACTAATGCGTGTTTCAAAGTTCCTACAAGGATGGAATCGATTTAGCTTTTTGTGTTCAGGTTTTGCAATATTACATAGATTCCATATGCCGCTACTGGGATGACGTTAAGGTTGTAGAAATGTGGGGCTACTGAAATTAACGCTGCCGAGTCCTTCCCGCACCCTCCACCCCTGCTCGTTATGAGGATACAGCCATTATACGGTATAAAAAGCCTCACATATGGACTTGTTCACCGTTGTTGACTGTAAACTAAGGTTATCTTGAACATCAAGCCTTGCTTTTGTGCTTCCGTATTTGTGAGCTTCACTGTGAAACTAACCAATGGAAAGAGCACCTTGAAAGCGAATCGCTTTGCATGGAATTGGTCAAAAGCTATTTTTACCGACGGACCATAACCCACCGAAGAACTAATCTTTTGAGTGATTTGGGGTATCCATTTATAAAAAAAAGTTCAACTTTTAACCCGCTTATATTGGACATTCTGTTAATCGAGATCCTCTATGTAGTATAATTACTCAAATGTATTTTTAGCTGTATAGTGAAGGGTAATCCGTTTTGGGAAGTTGACAGAAGGATTTTCTATGTGCAACAGTGACAATCTTCACTTTTAGTTGACATAGCCTTTATTGAACTTGATTATGGCTCCAGTCACAGGGTTTATCACAGGCTCGTTTCAGTTTCTCTTTGTAGCTGTGAAGCTTTGGTAAACCGGATGAGAAGATCACGCCCACTAAAATTTGCCAAGAACTCGTAATCTCACCGCTTTGCTTTGTAAAATTAGAAAACTTGAAAATAGTTACATTGTTGGACGATTGTCTCTTCCACGAAACAATTGAAGTAATTCTGTTAGCAAATGACAAGATGCTATTAATTATCGTTACCGGCAATTGGCCTTGATCAGTATAACAAGGAATACGTGATTTACCATTGCGTACTGCCTACCTTAAGTTCTATAATACTGAGGAGTTACTTTTTACACCGGCAATTACATTCCTAGTTTATAGCAGGGCTTCCGGAAAACCAGCTCGAGATGGCGGGCTTGCTTGTGCCTTTCGAGTTTCCGATAGCTGCGATAGTAGAAACTGCATTCAATAGAACTATCGTAACTTGCTACTACTTACTGTCCTTAGTCCTTGACTAACTTAAATACAGGGCTTATTACTACAAAGCTCGAAAGAATCGACGCTTGTAAATCTTTCGACACACAATGTCTACTAGAGTTAGCTAGAAGAAGCTCCAGCTCCAAGTTGGGGTAACATGCCTACCACCGTTTTTCCTATCTTAAAATTGTTCAACCTACATCGCAGGACGTCCCTGAGTCGTAGTTTCCCACGTGTGCATATAGTTCACGATTTCCACTGCAATCTTAGTTCACCTATCTTCACTTATCTGTACGGTTTATCACTTGTCACAATTTTATACAATTTCGTACAATTGAACGACGTCGTCGCAACGCGGGCGTTAACTCCTGTTGTTTTTTTCCAGTGTATATTTTGCCATGCGGTCGCAACCCGCCAGTATATACAGATCTGCAGAATTAGCCCGATTACTCCGTACTAATGTTTTTCTTCCCAAAAACGCAGTTCTCCGAATCCACGTTATTTCGTCAATTACTAACAATCAATTCAATTTCGTGTCTCGCAAACAAACGGTTCTAAAGGTGAAAGTTTCCGTCTTGACTCCAGCGGCCATTTGATTTACAATATCTGTCGCCTATGTTTTGTGTTTCCCCGACGAGAGATGCTTAAACAAGCACTTCATCCGAGCGTCCCTCAGTATACTCGAAGCTTAGGGTTTCACACGAACTTGAAACCCAGTAAGCCTGTTTTATGCGTTAGTTAGACTAGCCAACGTCTGGAGTATGTCTATTTAATAATACCAATGAGAAGGGCTTTATATTTTCAGTACGACGTATCACCGTGAAGTCTGTGCTTAAAGCAAAATTTGCCTTAAGCAGAGAACGCGAACGCCTCCAACCCAGAGTTCATACCATGTCTAGAATGTGTGTTATTTATTAAATGTGAGCGCACAAGTGAGCAATGAGCTAATTGAAATGAAGTCTTCATAGCGGTTTTTGATCTTATTACGTTGTAATCAGTAGAGCAGTTACCATACTGCGATCTAATGAGGCTTGTTCTCGTATTGGGCGTTTGATGTTTGCGATAAA
This sequence comes from Varroa jacobsoni, assembly GCF_002532875.2. Taxonomy (NCBI): domain Eukaryota; kingdom Metazoa; phylum Arthropoda; class Arachnida; order Mesostigmata; family Varroidae; genus Varroa; species Varroa jacobsoni. The sequence goes on from NW_019213512.1 coordinate 97,503, forward strand.
AAAAAATTTAAAAAACGTTTATTTTTTAATTTAACTATGTGCCATAACCATAACCTTAACAACTGAAAATAAAGCGGCAAAGGCCTGATTTTTGCACAGTCTTATTAATACATAAAATAGTGATGACTTCTCATCGATATCATTGAGCAAATTTAGATACCTTACAATTTTATTGGTTGAAAGCCGATTTCCGGCCCAATTCGTCTGTCTATTCGGACTACGCGCATGCGTTGGTACGTACGTTGAATCAACGAAGGCTCCTCATCTCTTCTCTGGGATTTTGCAACCCCTGTGTTGTTAACACCCAGTTCATAAGCAACCCCCGGTCCATTGCTGCAAGCAGGCCAGTTGGCGATAGACGTTGAAACAACACAAGTGAGCTAGTGAATTCGTTTCATTCTTTTATATCGATCGAACATGATGCTTGAATGAAGCCACGCGAACAAGATCGATACTGCCAAAACAGCTAACGATATGATTAGACGGTTTGAGTTCAGCATATGTCGCTCGTCGCTGGGTGACCCGCATTCAGCGCCTTCCTCAACGGTCGTATCTTTAAATGAGGCAAAAAGTGACTCTCTCTGCTGGAACAAAACGTACAGCGGTTATAAACTATACTAGCTTGATAAATCTCTTTGCGAGAGAGATCCGTGTCTTACCACCCAAGCCTGACCCCAGCTGCTCTTTATACACTAGCAAGAGGTTCCACGTCGAAAGTCTCTACATCGTGTGAAACTCAGGCCCACTTTTGTTTAATTGAGATGTTCTAACACGAAAGCACTGCCTGATTAACCCGAGTGATAGGTAAGAACACTTTCCGTCCGTGGACACAACCTTATGGCTTGTGGCCACCTATGGCCAAATACACCTGCAATCACAGCCTAATGTTTGAGATGTGTGCGAACGGATGCACTACTCCCCGATATCGAGCTAAATGGATTGAGACACATTATCTATGGCGAACAGAAGTTTTGAATGATTGCGCATAAGTTTCCTATACGAGTTGTTCAGTCAAACTTGTCGTTAAAGCGATAATTAACAAATCCAGTGATATATCATTTGTATTACCAATAAAGGCTACCAAAGAATGTAATGCAGATAAATCAATGGCCATCGGTAGGATACTAAGTAAACGATAATATGAGCACGACGATCGCGGTAAAATCAATCCGATCTAAAATTAATGAACTATTATTGATAGCTTTGCCCGTTATTGACCGCCAAAAATGGGTCTTAAGTGGGTTAAGCGTTCTATGCACTACCATCACAACCATATAGTTCAAGTAACATACCTTTCGAGCTCCCACGCTCTAGAAATGATACAAACAGAAAATGTATTTTGTAAGCTTTATGGCCGGCTGGTATTCCGACGTATCTATTTTCATCGTTTTCCTGTGTGTACTTTTCTTCCATCAATCGCAAGCATTGCCTCTTAACAACCATCATTTTTACGACATGAATGAATGAATGAAGCAAGGTGTTGATTACTCGCGGTGTTGTGCACAATTGTGTGATTTATTGGGCTGAAGCTGGGCGACGTAGACCTGGGCGACGCAGACCTGGGCGACGCAGACCAGTTCAACACGAGACCAACAACAAACTGCTACACGCTGGTTCATCTACTAGGCGCTACTGTTCAAATTAATAACGAATGAATGAAAAAGTTCTCCCCTTTTTGTATATTTACATTTTTAACACATTTTCGGTACGCGGACACCGTCTGTTGTTTGCGACGGACACTCTCACGAAGCTTCATTTTTTGTTAGCTGTTTATAGTCTATTTTTAAAAATCCACCTTGGAAGTGCGCAAGACTGAATTGAAAGTTTTCATCTCTAGCTATAGTCACAAGTGACAAGAGTTATAATGGTTTAATTGTACAAAAGCTTAGTTTGTTGGGTGGATGAGCCAGACCATCAGATAAGACAACTGTGACTAAAGTTCCGCCCCTACTCACACAGATCTTATTACTAATAATAAAAGACTATACTCGTTAATACAAACCTTTTTTTGGCCAATTACACTCTGAAACATTCGAAAACAGGCCCATTAGTTCCCAGAAAGATTCTTTTTTAAGAGTTGTGACATATGTCATACCAGCAAAATGTTCACTTTTACAGTGCAACAGCATTAACGAGACCTTCCTGGTTCGTCTTAATTTTGAGTTCGTAAGACTTTTCTAACGATATACGTTTCGGCGAACGACATCTGCATCTCGGTTTATTTTCCAGTTATTTTAATAACAATTGTGTTATTTATCTATTTTACGTACCTTTCTTCTGCCAGCCACGCTCTGCAATACCCAAATGGAAAGTAATTAGGTATTCCACAATACAGTTCCTTCACTATTAGTTAGAACAGTTACAAAAAAAAAAAGTTAAGGTTCAATTGCAATTCTCCTTATTGTTAGGCTGTATAACTGCTGGCGAAGTAGAACGATCGTGTCACATGTTAGCGAGAAATACTTGTCCTCAACGTTGAACCTCCATACAGTTTTAATGGAATTGTAGCACGTACCATTCGCGACGCAGCACGGCTCTGTATAGGGAAAATAATAAGCCGTTATCAACGATTGTACTGTCGGTCGCCTTCAATGGCTTTAATCAGACAAAACAGAGCTAGGATAGGTTGCATATTGTTTGCTATCGTCTTTGACGGGCAAGTATCTAAGAAAAGGTTTATGCGGCAAAGGCGCGCAACCTGGATGGCTGCCTTACACCGAATTTTCTTTAGTCTTGTAAAAAACACTTTATTAAATAGAGCAAAACTGAATATTCACGTCCTAAATTATCATCTATCGCGTTTTTCATTCAGATTTCCTGCAGGCGATCAAATAGGGAGGGAATACTAGCCAACTTGCCGAATGTCCTATCGTCTCCACAATTAAGTTGGACATACCTTTTGTGCTTGACTCTTCCGGGTACCTCCGCCCTTCGGTTGCATAGTTTTCGGACGCTTACCGGCTTTTGTGGCCTTCGATGTTTTCGATTTGGGAGATTTCGGTCGTCGTGCTTTTTTTGACTATACCGGACAGATCGCCAATGCAATAATGAGTTAATGGAATAAAGCGTGACGTTGTAAAATACAAAAAGTTGATCTACTTTTCACCACTGTTGTACTTGAAAAATTGCCAGGAGCTACACAAATTGTGCTTTTTGAAACAAGGAATTTACAAGCTACCTTGGTGTAGTTAGGAAGAGCGCTGTAGGATGCTTTTCGTTCCGATAGGACTTCTATGAATCCTCAGTTCTAGAACAGGCCAGTGAAAAACGACATTCAATTCAATACTAGCAGGTGCTTGTAATAGGTACTACAAGCAACTGCTAAGACTTCTTTCTGAGACTGCCAGTAAACCGAAATCACCTATTTAACAAGCTTCATCAAGCGCTAGCTGCCCGAGGATATGACTTCCCCTAAGACTCCTTGTTGTTTAGCGTTGCCCTAACGCTGAGCCACGTCCGTCATTTTCAATTGTAGACGTATGAAATGCCGAACCTATTAAGCTTCGTCGATTAAGGCTGTCAAAACCAAAGTTGCCGAAAATGCCATTTCCTTCAATTGGTAAATATACTCCGTTCTAAGAGTGCTGTATTTATTCTCGGCTTATATATTGTATAATTCGACCCCAGAATGCTGTGATGCACCGCGCCATCTTGGCGAGCACCTTAATACTAACCTACTGATCAGAACCGTATCGTTTCGAATCTGAAATAAGGCAGCAGTTTTTCGCAGAGCATTACAACGACCAGTTGAAAGCATTTCATGCCTTCTCAAGTTAGGCTATTGAATACGCTTAGTCCGCAATTAGTACAATGGCCGCCTGTTTTGCTAAGATGCACGACAGGTGTTGAAAGAAATCCGAAAATCTGTTGCAACCGGCGCACTGCAAGGTCAGAGGCACTGATCCCTTTAAATATATTTCTGCCCACCGCGATGGAATAGAAGATCTAGTGTCTTCAAATCACGAGAGGTTCACTAACGTGTAACAACATAGACTGCCTCAGTCGCACGCCAGTCACTGTTCAATAGAGCGGGCATATTTAATTGTTTCATTTTCCTGATTTGTGAATGGGACAAAAGTTAAGGCTACGAGAACGATAAACGCGGCCGGAAGGCCTTCGAACAACTGACGTCTGTCACTTGGTTAGTAAAAGCCTTATCTGTCGATGATTTCTCCGATCACTGGGGCCCTTAGACAGACATCTTCAGAATCGAAAATAGTGTGTATGTGAATTTCTCTGTATATATTCTAGGCTATGTATTAGCTGGGGCACAGGCGAACGCTGGCGTTCGTATACGAAGACACTGGAGTGTTCGTTCCGAAAGAAAAGTGCCGAAAGGGACCTTGTCGCTTTAACTACGGCTACTTTATTTATATGAAACACACACACAAACACATTGCCTATGTACTATGCAATCTCATAGGAATACTCAATTTGATACTTACGTTTTCCATGATAACTTGCAATGTTATAGCTTCGTTTTTACGTCAGTATTGGATTGATCTTGAGGAACTCGTCGACCCTATATAGATTGACGATATAGTCATATGGCTAGGTAAATGAGATTTCCTACACGGAACATGGTTGGCTTATTGACATTTACAACTTCAACACTACAAATGTTGCAAGTGCAATTGTGTCTAATTAGATAAACATCTACGACCCTAATATTTGGGCTGCTAAAAAACGGCGTCGTCGTATAAATCGTTTCAATTTCAACTGATGCAAGCAGGCGCTGAAGGTTCATGTATACACCGAAACGCGTGACTATCCCTATTTAGTTGTTAGATGTTGACTAGTTATATATATGTTTTTTTTTTTTTTTTTTTTTTAGGTTCTGCTTTTAGAAAAATTACTTGTCGAACAAATGTCGTTGCTAGTTTACAAATTGAATTTTTCTACAATCTTCCACTGTTTTAGCATATCAATAATAGACATGTTAAAATACTTTGGAAAAAAAGTAGAAGTTAACCGTTATAGATTACATTCATTTTGCTATTTGGCCAGCGTCTGGACGGCAATTGCTGCGACAGGAATCGCAATGAGCACGTGTCGTATCATGCCCCCTTTGAATAGAGCCAGTTAGCATCTATCTGAAAACAACTTCCTGAGAAATAAGACACAGTCCGTGACGACTTAACCATTATGTCATGGCAGTTTCGTTTCATATACAATAGCTATCGTGATAAAAAGCTAATCGTGTTCAACGTATATTCGGTTTACGTGCCGTGGGCGCTTGGGCACCTTTTTATTTGATGGACGCTAAGGAGCAGAAACGGCGGTCGAGTCTATTAAACATCATCTACATCAGCTTCATTCTTTTTATGGACAACGGAAAAAAAACAGGCTTACTCCTGTTAAATCCTTACTAGCCTCCTACTATCGTAGAACACATCCAGTATCCAGACATGCTATATGCGTACCATAATTCAAGCCCAGAATTCCATCTCTGACTATATATGAGGTATGGACGAAGTCACTAATTTAACAGAAGTGCAACGAGGACCACATTCAAGTGTTGCTATGCTTGGATTCAATCGCTAACAAGTTAGCTTACATTTTGCCTTCGTTATCAAAACGACAAGAAGTTAATTCATATCATTGCTGACGAATTGTCTCGAAGTTAGCAAATTCGAGTGTTTTGCGCAAAAGTTAGGCCAGGAATAACTTTCTACAACATAATTCAGGTGAGGACTTTCATGAAGGGATTAATGTAATCAGTCTTTCGGCACGAGTATCAGGGCGAGATTCATGACACATTTCTTCCATGATTTTTTTGCAGCGTCCGAAGGAGGCCTTGGCTTTGGTCGGCTGTTCATAGGTTTGCTATATAAGCCAGCGGGGAGATAAAGGATAATGGAAACATGCGAAGTTCTATGGTTGCTTCGCCCTTTCGTCTCACAGTTCCTTTGCAATTCCCGGCACACACATCTAGCTCAGATTAGTAGGGAAGTTTGGTCTCAGCTGCTTTAGCATTTAAGGTGAAAGACGTACTAGGCATAATCTCGGCACGTTACTTCAAGCCTGCAATATTCTACCTTTGTTCGAGATGGACTAGCAATATTTGGTCTATATAGGTACTCTAGCGTTGAAGCTGTGCTGGAGACATTCTCTGTCTCTGTTGAAGCTGTGGCGGCGTCATTCAACTTTAGCTCGAGTTAATGATTCCAAAGAGCGTCGCTAGTTGTCGTTGTTGTGAACAATTTTTTTGCTAAGTAAGACCAGTTGATTTTCGGCGGGACAATTAACACCGAAACTCGTCTCGTTTTCCCCACTGACTTTTTGTAAATCAGTTAAATCTTATCCATTCACTTTTTTACGATACAGTAGTTAACACAGGCCAACAATGATGACTGGTTTTTTGCAGCGCCTTCAAGGTTAAACGAAATTCAGCAAAAAGCTGGTAAGTGATATCGTCTTCGGAGCTAATTTTCAAAAAGTTAGACGCCATTTTTCTTAACTACGCGTCCCAATGACCAAACTAGGGACGGTTATAAATTCGGTAGCTAATTTTTTCTCGCAAGGAACAAAGGCCAAAGCAACAATGTCTCATTTTAGAGGCTGGCGCTAAAAATTTTTAGTGTTATCGAAATATACATAACAATTAATTTACCGGGGTAGGATAACGGGTGTTAGTATCCTATAATTAGTATTTCGTTTGTGATATAGAGAAGTTGAGGATATAAGCGGCGTTAGCTGGAAATACCTAAAACAAGCGACGGCTACGTACGTTTTTCGGGACGAGTGAAGTCAAGCATCAAGCATGAACCTTTCAGCATTGCTATCGTGCGTGTATTGTTTTCCATTTTTATTGAATTTATGCATCCTAAAGACAAATGAACGTATACTAAAGTTATAGTTATCACATACCTAAAAAAAGAGCAGAATGTTTATACATGTCAAAGGGCATTTGGTTAGAATGGTTCGGTACATCTTGACTTTCGAATAATTTCACCTTTTTCTCTACTTAGTGATACTTTTCGCGTTACTGTAGCTCCTTCTTAGAAATTGAATGTATGTCAACTGTACAATCCTATGATTTTACTAAGAAAAACAACTACGATTTATTGAAACATGTAGCAATATGCGCGCTAACTGTGGCACTCGTGAGAGCAAGTCGTTTAGCATACAGACAAATAAAAAAAGTACTCCCTTTTCCACAAGTGGATTACAATTCCACATGGCGTTGTGATCATTCGAAGGCTCGAAGCATTTCGCCTGTAAAATTTATCAGGCTAACATAAATAGAAAGGTCAAACTACTCATTCTACGTATCTGTTACTTGTAACAACTCTCTAGCCATCTATGTACGTTAACTCCCTAAAAATAAGGGTAATTCGGTTCGATCCGTTTGGTAGACTTCAGCGCACCCGTTCGATAACAGTATATAATTCGGGCGCTTCCGAAGGCTAGCCTGAACATCGCCTGCTTGCGTATTGTCCTATGCCTTAGTTATATTACAATCGGTATTTAAGATCCGTTCCCGTCTAGAATCGTATATATAGTATCGTTATCATTTTGAATTGATGACAGCAGAGCTTTGAGCCCTTATCTATCTACTATACTGTTTTCAGGAACAATGTCAAAGCTGACATTGTTAATTTTAATAGGTATAACGCTCTCGGTTGGATGCATTGGGCATGAAGTACTATTTGAGGGGGGGGGGGGGGAGAGACTTCGAAAAAAGATACTATTTGCGTAAATATAAATTTAGAAAAATTTCATTAATCGTATTCGATTGTCAAGTATGCTTTTTAAGATTATATAACTTTTTTTTTTTTGTACTTTCTTTAACTACTAGATTTTACTAACTAAAGATAAATAGAACCTTGGTGTACACAAAGCACACAATATCTAGAAGGACTGACGTGTACAGATGGTCAAATTCGGAATAATGAACGTTGCCGTATGTATATTGAATGAATTAATGTTTAAAAAAAAATATACAATTCGTTGAAATTTTCTATTTGCTTTTCTCAAGGGTTGTTTAGTCGGCCCTCATCTTTGGCAACTTCTCATAGCAAACACGGACGAAGACGTGACAAACAAATAACTATTCTACATGGAGAATCGTTGTCAAGGAACTTGCATCCAAGTTAGACCAGTTATATCGGGCTATATTGAGGTATAATTTGCTTCGAGCAAAGATTACGCCAAAGGATCTTGGCTCCGACCAAATGCAGACCTGCCAACAACGGTCTCAGACAAATCCTAGCGTAACTGAAACTGAACCGGATTTCGGCATTGCAAAGCAAAAATGGCCTGAGTGTCGCCTTAAAAATAAGTCCAGATTAAAAAGAAAAAACTGCACGATAAGTAAAAAGTCCAAGTAAGAAAACAAGCTTCTACGTGCCGTTTTGTTTGTTATTGGAAACGCGTGCACCATGCAGATCTTACTTTTTACCAAGTAAGACATGTTAAAGTTACCAGCCATTCACCCGAGTGCTGGCAATCAACACATCACAACTTATATCGTATTTTTTACGGAGAATAGTGGAAAAACACGTTCGTTGAATAATACGGAGATCACTTGAAAGGAAACAACTATAGTTTAGACGATTGAAACACGTACAAATAGGTACAAATCTAAAATGTCGCCACTCTTTTGACGCAGTCTTTACTTACCTCGCTAGTTAGATATAACTGGAATGTTACCGAAAGACGTACTGTCGTCTGCTGTCTGTTTTTTTTTTGAATACTCGGCGGCGTTACGTTCAACGTCCGCTTAAAGTTGTGCTTAAAAGTTGGTTTCACTTTAACAGATGCTTTTTTTTTTAAACTATTTCTACATCTCACTTTATGGGTTTTGGATGTTATGGATTCATTTGAGAGGTGGTGGTACTGTGGTAAGGTTGTCATGCTATTTACCCGGCATACGCGATACGCGTCACAGCAGCGCGCAACAACATCTGAAATTTTAGCAAACCGTTGTTAGGCTTTGGGTATACATCATCTGTGGGGCATTCATAACCTTGAATTAAGCTGTTTATGTTAAAGTAATATTTGTAGGGCAGCCTGAAATTGCACTAGTTTTCTCACCGGTGAAGGTTCAATGGGAGAAAACTGTTAGCGGAGTGTTGTAAATGTCCTAAAATAAGTTACTCGATCCGTTGTTGCATATTGCTCGCAACAATTATGGTACTTTAGTTAATTTATTTACTTAGATCTTAGATTGTTGCTTATTCATAGCCTCTTCCTTTTATAAAAACCCTGTTTTTGTTTCGTGGCTTCTTGTTAAGCTATTCGTAGAGTATACTTACAAAGCACCTGTCCTTCAGCGCTAGAGTCTCCTAGAGAGAGAGATAAATGAAGATCTGCCGCTTTAAGGGGCATAACGGGGATACTGTTTACAAAACAGATGTTTAATAAACAGTGCAGATGAATGCATTAAAAAACTCGACCCTATAGAGCTGGTATCTAGTCGTTAATACTTCACACGGCGTCTTTATGATACATTGCGTAATCTGTTTGAACGTGTCAGGATTTCTTGGTTTCTCAAGCGCGTTATGACAAAGTAGTTGACAGCAAGCCGGAGAGCCCTGTGCAGCTATTAAAAGATGGGTCAATTAAAACGAGGCAAAGAAAAAAGCACATCAGATATCTTGTCAGCTACAACGTATTGCGTTTATAAAGAGCTAAAACTTCCATATATTTTAACGTGTACACAAAATCGTTCCCTGAAAAACAACGAACGTGGGCCAGAACCTCTCTACACCACTGTGGCCTCTCGCTAAGCCTAAGCTGGATGAGGTATTTATCAGCACGGCTGTGGAGCGGGGAAGTGCACGGAGACCCCCCTGCAGAGCTTTGTAGTCTGGCACTAATTTAATGTTTAATACGACGTTCTACTCGCAATGTAATACTATCGGCTATAATCACGCGAGCAGTTGCCAATGGCCAGAAAGTAAATTCTTGCGTGATGGTCAAAGAATTGGGTAAGCTCCATTGGTTATTAAGAATTTCGTATGCAGTGATATGTTTTTGTAAAAACCGATTGTAGAAGAAAACTCTGCTTGGCTACACACAGATGAAACGCGAAGGCTCAGACTGAATTTTTCTAGTCTACATTTTGTTGGTCTCTAAGTATAGTCTATAACAAATAGGGGCGGAAAACGCAAATAGTAGAGAGAGACGTTTTTCATTGAAGATTCGTCCAGATTGCTAGATCTCCTGGACTGCGTTTGAAAGAAAGCTCAAATAGGTGGTTTTCAAATTTATGGTTCGATGCCCATCACTTTATAGGTACTGCAGACCTAATTAGATCTGGCTAACGTTAGTATAGCAAAAGGTATAATCAGTGTCTGTCATACTTAAGTAAGCGCCATTTGAGTGTGATATTGAGTTCTCGATAATTCCGAGCTGAACACATTATAGGTTTGGCTGCTGCAGACGAAGACCGGAAAGAGGTCAAGATGGAACGATGTCGATCTACATTGTACAATTTCAACGTTATGTAACCGGGGTGATGTTGTTCCACGCTTTTGAACAAATTAAGTTGACCATAGACACAAATCCGTTTGGCTTGTTTTAGTCCCAGGTTATTTTGATCTCATTCAGGTAGATTATTTTGCCTTTATTGAATACGAAAAATAGGTAGTAAATCATTACCGACGGCCGACACATCGACCGCATGGTAGGCCATGCAAGCGCTCTTACACATAAATAGGGGCAGATAAGCCTCCAGTTATACATAATAAGCCGTTAGTATTTTGTTCTCGAGAATCCAAAATTATCTATAAGAATATTAGATCCTTCACTGCTTTTAATATTTATCTAGAATTTTCTATTAGAGATGTTTAGCCAGCCGTTATATTTTAGTGCCACTAGGCACTTAACGGCCTTGGATGAGGCCATTCGAAATTTTCAACGAACTAAGTGCTTTAGTGTGACTCGACAGCTGGATGAAGACTTGGGTGTGCTTTTTGGTGCAGACCGAACAGCGGTTCGTGCTGTGCATCCATTGAAAATATTTTTTAAGGCTCAGAACAAAAAAGTGTAAGCGTATTGATCTCAGTGCTTGCAAAAGCAAACCTTTGTAACACTTTTAGCGTCACATCAACTTTGGAACGTTGCACAGGCGTCAAACAATAAACAAACCCTTTGCGAAAGAGCTATCAAATTTGCATATAATTAGACCAACGTCAATATAATATTTCGAAAAATAGGAGAAATTTAATCCGGCTTCTAATTGGTGAAACTGTAGTCCGTTACCTGTAAGCTCCGTAAGACCTATAGCATGCGGAAATGACAATATATCCTAAAAGGTAAGATCTGCGATGTGGAAATTCATATTTTAACCTGGCATGGTCTCTGCATTTAAAGTAATCTCAATGTAGCGATCATTATAGGTGTTACAGAACTCGCACTGTTATACACGGAACAAAGCCGTGAGACGCGAAATCATCGCATCTAATTAATGTTCAACTTATTTGACAAGACGTGTAAGGATCTAAGTCAATCTTCCCCGAGCAGAGTGGTCCGCTGCAGTACTGAAGGCAGGATCATCGAAAAAATGATATAGCTATGAACTTGAATGTCAAAATGGGCTTCTACAACAACAAGTGAATTAGCCAACTCAGAGCCAAACCTTCCCTTCCAAATAAGCGATGATTTTGTGCAAGACGTAACTAACCCCACCAGCACACCCCCGAAACAACTTAGTGAAATGATCTTGTTAGATTATGACTCCCGATCAACTCGGTTAACGAAGCAATGATTTTTTTTATTCATTGGATATGAGTGAAACTATGCCGCTTGCAAAAGAGGTGTCAGTCGATAACAGCAGCTCTAGATTGCACGGGCTGCCATTGATTCCCCGCTGGATGTTTCGCATCCGATGAGGCGTAGTAACAGATGCTTTTTTTCGTGGCATTCATGATCTGCTGGGTACTACTAATGAAACCCACGAAAATAGAGCAGAATGTCGTTTAACTTATTATTGGAAATTTAAAAAACTGCTGATTAAAAAAAGACCAGAGCAGAATGTCGTTTAACTTATTATTGGAAATTTAAAAAACTGCTGATTAAAAAAAGACCGGGGGGTACGCGTAGAAAGATCTTTTTATGTTGCGATGTTGTGTTTCTCCCTTTGGACGATCTTTGTGAAGGTTTGTGGATCATATTGATTCACAAACCGGTATCGGGATGCTTCTTAAAGGTCAAAGATTAGCTAGCACTAATGCACAAGACAAATCAGTTTTACCTGATAGGACATCATGACGAAGCTCAAATTATCAGAAAGATTTCTGCCAGACTTAATCCACCAAAAGCTGAAGTTTTCCGCCAATAAATTCATCCAGTATGATTTTGATATTCCTAATAATGCAGACTCTTCAGCAAATATGTAAGCGATGTGAAAACACCACATACATTTACCGGTCACACGGGTTCGTTGATTATTTCAGCATGATCCTGATATTTTGATATACGTGAAGTACGCCGTCATCGATATCAAAAGTTATGATACAGGTGTTACTGAAGAGGACCATCTTTCGATATAAAATTTTCACAAACGAATAATAACACTTAGCCTACACTTCCCGATTCAAAAATGCCCCGGCAAAATGATCTCATAAAAAATTAACAGCAGTAAACCAAACGCGTGATCTGAAAATTGAACCTCACACGTAGTAAGTACGTGTCAGCGACTTGCGTCTCCGTAAAGGCAAGGTAGATTCCACGTTGATTTCAAGCTAATACACCGAATCTCTACCGATTTATGGGTGGTGGTACCAAAACTCCCACGTGTACGTGCCCTGCAGCACAGGATTAAGCTCTTGTAACGAATGCAAGACAGATCTGTTGCTTTTGAATAGAAGGTGGATTGCGATGGCGTCGTTCACAACGATTTCTCATAAGTACTATGCAAAAACGATCTGAATGTTCTAAGCAAATTAAGTTGTAAGAACAAGTTACATTTAGTCGAGAGGGCCCTTACTACTGTTCCTATAGTTACTGAAAGTGCATTGAACACACAGCCAAAGGAAACAGCATCAAAACTTCCATTTCCGTATAGTTTTCTCTTTGTGTTTCAGCTAAAGAGTATTTGCACTGCGTGGTATTGCACTATTTAAATTCTCATTAAAAAGCTGTAACTCTGGCTCAATCGGCACAAGTGTTTGAAAAGCCTCACACTTCAATAGTAATGGCCATCTAAGTATATAGCGATGGAAATGTTTTCGACGGAACTGGCGCATTAATTCGAGTATAGACTACCCATTGATGTTCCATTCTAAAATTTCCTCTGACCGCAAGGCCGGTCTTCTCTGATCCGATGGACAGATCCGATGACAGAGCCGATGGAAAAAGGGTTGACCGTTACACTAGCCTTGACGCTAAGTTAACTACAAGCATACCGTGAGTAGCTAGCCTTATTCCATGACACTGTCGGCAGTATGTTTGCATTTGTCGATTTGATTTCATAATATAGTTCCGAATGATAGTAGCAAAAACAATCAGAAGATTATGTCAAATGTTATTATTATATTATACAAATATGTTACTACAACAACAGATCAGCATCGAAAACGTTACTCAAATTATATAAGGGACTCGGGTCGGAACTTCGAAAAGTCAGATTTCGATTCCAGAGGTATTATTAGATATAGGTATTTCAACAGGCTCTCCGAATGCATTGAAGCATTTTGACCACTGAAGAATATTATTACCAATAAAAATATTACTATAACCGACGCCTAGAAAAAAGGACATTTTTATTCTTAATTTTTTAAATTTTTTTATTTAAATAATAGCAAATACATTATACTAGTTGATACAGACGACCATGGATCTCGTTATTGTTAGTACTCATCCCCAAATTTTTCTGACGCACTAATCAAACGAACGGTCGATAATTCAACTTGCACAATTTTAGCACAATTCCTAAAGATACGTAAGGGAACGGCGCTATAAATTGATTCGACCAACTTAATTATAGATTCATTAGGTAGCGTAAATACGCATTTCATGATTCTCTGTGTCAGAGCCTTAACGATCAGATCTACTTGGATCGGACACTTGTACAGTCGAGTTGATTCCAAATACTCACCAATAAACTTTGAAGGTCAGCCGTTCTCCCGTCGCGTAACAATTGCCAACAATCGAAGCCCTATCCTGATATGCTCGCCCAAACCGAGTTCAAACGCATTTTCGGCGCAATTCACCTCGAAAACACGATTGTTTCATTTAATTTTATGTTATGCTGCTCATACGATGTACCGTAAATCACATACCCAAACAATGGAATAATGCTATTTATATTTGGTGGGAAACGTTTATGTCATTGGCAGTAAACACTTAGTCAAAAAATACCATTCGATATTGCCCCATTTCTGCTACATTTCAGGCAAGATGGCCTTTTTTTTTTCGCTCGAATTGGGTCTCCTCACTTGATCGGAGACAGGTTGGGAGGAGTAGTAGTAGAGCGTACAGACCATCTGGCGAAAGCGATTGTTCCAGAGGAAAAATAAACTGTTTCCGAGCGGTGATTCAGGTGAGCGATCTCCATTGCCTTTTGGTACAAGTTGTTAAAACTCCTTTTGACTACATTTAAGTGAGCCAGCTTATATATACTATACGGAGAATCGTAGCCGAACCTGAAGGATCGATCTAGGTCAATCGAGGAATTTAACATGTCAATGCTGCTAGATCGGTAATAACGGAAAGAAAAATTTGGACGACTTCATTTGGACGAGGAACTCATTTAGTTAAGGGTGAGAGCTCGAAAATAGGATTAGGTAACTTGCGGATTGTTTCGGATGTCAAGATACACAATATTCCTCAACTGAATTTTCATTACTTCACCAGCTGTGTATTCTACCAGATAAACTTGCAAAGCTTCTTACATTAAATCCTCAGCGTACGCATTTCGAACGAGCCAACTATTAGAGTTAATATGGTTCAGGCACGTTTGATTAGCTATAGCATTCGTCTTTAAAGGTATACCTATCCTTTCGCTAAGGGCACCAATATGCACACACCGCTTATCGTCTCCGCTCAAAAAGGATCGGCTTAGGCTCCTGTTTGGGGCGTAACTTTCATTCGAACGTAAAAAAATATCTACCATATGAAACTCAATAGCAGGCGAAGAAAAGCGTGGAAGCATCTTCGGGAAGCATATACAATCGATCGAAATCCATTTCTCACTATGACATATGCAAATGGGCGCCAGCTAACCCAGTGCTACTGGCAGACGCTCCAGTAGGACCCCAGCAGTAGACGAAGATTTCGCAACTGACTTAACCACTGTGTTACATATACGACTTTTGTTTGCTTTTCACACAAACCAGCTGACGAAAACCCAAAGTGGGTCCGTTTGTTAGCTGGTTATTGGCACCGGTTAGCAAGGCCTTCTCGTTTAGTAGAAAAACAGCAGTTTTCGGACGAGTGCGTACCTTAAATGATGGTTTCGATATTCCGACCCAGTTCTGTTGTTGTTTAGCGTCGCTTAAAAAGCTGACGGCTCCCAACGTTAAACGAAATATGTCTGCACTCAATTTCCCTCTACGTGTCGCCAACGTTTGGTACGCAACCAGTTTGCCACTAGAGCACTGTGACGGCAAGAGCCTACGTCCTCTACTAGTCAAATAAAATAGGAGAAGCTAAGATAGCTGCGTCAGTGAGTGTACGTGTTTGGTTCATGGGACGTTCAGCGTAAAAGCAGGTCTTTCTGACGTTCCAGCAGTTGTCATTGGTTGGCATTGCAATATAGACTTAGGTGAGACCGGCTGTTTCGTTTGGGATGCGTGCCTAAACGTTATGCCCACAAGTGATAACTGGACGCGATGCGTTTGGATCCTGAAAATAGACGGATGCGTATCCAGGCCCTCAAGGCCATGCATATGCTTCCAAAAGCAGCGGAAAAGGAAAGTCAACCACCTGAGTGTTCAAGGATCTAGAAAAAGGGGTGATGCTTGAGTTGCTGTATGCGGGACCATTTCTACGGTGGATAGTTCGAAAAATAGTTTACGGTTATGCTACGTATCGTTGTTTTATCATCGGTTAACTGGTATCTGGTAACTGGAGTTTTAATGCTTCCGTTATAAAAGCATATGTCTTTGAGAAGAAGTATTTAAATATTATTAAGACAGTACGTGAAAAGTCTTCTTCACCAAATGGGGTCCAAAACTATACTGAGACATCTCGGTTCATATGTTTGTGTACGGATTAAGCCTCCTTGCTGTAGCTATTTCAAACAAGATAGGTGAACGATTAATAAGAAATAAATCTACCCTTAGTTTAATAATCGTGTTTAAATCGTTCTGAGCAAGTTCCCGAACCATAAGCATCGATGTTTATTTTTTTGAACTCGCTAAAAAACCACGTTAGTACCACAGTTACTTGACAGGCTCACATTTTTACCATGTCCTGACAATGTTTCGTTCACGTCAAAAATAATGATAAAATTTCTCCAATGGGCCTGTTATAATGAGGCTGGGCAGCAGCAAGTTACGCTTTGTTTGACGACTTCTGCAACAGGTCGTGCCGGCTAGACCGCTTCACAAAAGCATAGACCTTAGCAAGAAAATTTATGAGACTTCTGCTTTGCAGATGTCATCGTCTCCTGGGCCCAGCTTGCGACCGGGGTCGAAGTTCCTGTTGAAACAGAAAGAACGAATTAATTGGCTTCCTGCAAAGTTACAACATTCAAACTAATATAACGAATGCGTGAAATCGGTAACAAAATGTAAGTGTACCATATTATATTAGTTAGGTCATACGCTTATATCTTTGTCGTTTTTTTTTTTAGTTAATCACGTATATTGTATTTTGCATGTAAATTTAGCGATGCTTGGGGCACTTTCGTTGTTCGTATCCTTTCTTATAACTAAGGTAAAAACTTTCGAAAGTACTGCCTAAAGTATTGCTGTTTTAGACATGAAACTCTATGTAAATCGTAATTGGCTAGAAATCATAGATGTGTAATATATGACCATACGAATTTTTTTTTTTTGTATTAACATTATTGTTATTGCCATTAGCTAGGGCATATATAGTAGAAAGCTATGATCATGGCGCAAAATTTCAAAAGTCGATATCTAGTTATCTACAATCGTCTGACGTTGTTAATTGAGTAACTGCCATGGCGCATTCTATATTCTGACAATATACGAATATCTAGCATACCCTTATATGCATGGTAATATGTTACAGCTATAAGTTACAACTCAATTTCTCACAAGAGGAAAAAGTTAAGTATGGTTTAAACGTTAACGACATCCAATTGACAAGAACTACGCCGGCTGGATTGGACTGTGGGTATATTGCAAATTGAGGACTAGGGGGCCCCGTTCTCTTGAGAGCCTTCAGGCGATGCTCCTTGAAGTCAAAACGGCAACATTGCTTTGCCTTCACCTTAGGCCATGCGGGTGCGCATGCAGCGACGTTAGTGGCTGTGCACGTAACGGCACATGTGCCACATTTTAATTTAAGACTCCTGAACTAAAAAGTTCCTCGGCGTCAGTTTTATCGCTAATTTAGGTTCAGCTTTAAACAGGGAGCACAGTACCGATAGGAAAAGTTTTACGGGCTGAAACGTTTTTATATACTGACTTGTTTAAATCAATGTATTGTACTTTGCTAATTAGTCTTTCGTGCTTAAAGCCATTACCGTATATTTTTACTTTGAAAACCAACGCCGGCCGAGTCAAATCTACTAAATCATTACTAGCCATTATTAATAAACAACAATTTAGAGGGAAAAATGTTGGCAGCGCTTAAATAAAACGATAGATAGTTCTGAATGAATTCACTCGTCTATTTTTTTTTCCTGACATATTTTGAAAACGATATTATCACAGTTTTGCTTTTCTCGTCGCTATCCAAGATGCGAGATGCATATTAAGCTAGGTCCTACTGAATTGAATCTGTAGATGAAAGCCAGGATTATAACCTGCTTGCTTTGCGTAAGATACATTTCTGGACTGTATGACCCACTGAACAGATACCTTCGTTTATAACTTATCTTGACCCATTTACTTGTTTTAATAATGCTTAGGTGTCTAGGGAAGCGTATCAGCCGATTCGCTAAACTTGATTTTTGCTTTTTAACACGTCTGAAATCTTGCACTGCAGCTGCTTAGTATACTCTTCTTAACGTCCGTCTTTGTAGATCTCGCTCACTAATCAACTAACCCCGATCCGTTATTGCTATCGATATGCCTTTGACCGTTGATCATTGTCTGCCTACCACGCTTTCAATCATTAATTGATCTCTACTCATTACATCTCTCCGCAACAAAACACCTCGAACGGCCGTCCCGACTGAGATAAATTATTTTTGCTTTAACCTACTGCATAAACTAAAATTTTCGTAATTATTCTAAGTCCCTTAATCGTGAGCTACGCTGTTCTCACAGCAGGAGCCAACTGTGATATATCTTCAGGTATTTTCGAAAACTCTTATTTCTAAGTACAACATAATTGGTAATTATTTTCAGTAACTGCGATAGGAACGGCTTGAGCTGCGGAGATATTAATTGTTCCACAAGTTGCAATAACTTGATCTGTCTATTCTACACCATAACAATATCACATATGTGTATGGGTATTAAAAAATCTATTTGCAGTTTAGCTCAAATAACCCTACAGGATCATCCATTACAGGCTTAATAACCTTTTTCAAATTATAATAGCGCGCGCGTGTACTTGAAAGCACGTATCTGTAGTGAACCTGCTGAAAATTTTAACGGCTGCTTAGAATGCGGGGGCACTAACAACTAAAGGCTGATAGTAGTTTTTTAATGTATTAAAAAATGTCTCCGGGTATCTGAATAATCTCAAAGGCTGTTCACGTACAGTTTGCCTAGAAACGTGACGATTATGGCTGAAGTCAACCCTTCAAAAAAAAACCCAGCGAAGTGATTAATGGACTATCTCTTGGCTAGGTTCATGGGAGCGCGTATTTATTTAAGATCTAAGCCCTTTGGTTTCATATTAGTTGCATAATAGACATCCATGAGGTACCTTTCATACGCGTCCACAAAGCATTCGGAAAGTGGGGCAGCCGGTCACAAAGGTGTAAAAACTAAATAATGCAATGTAAAGCTTTATTTCTTTCTAAATAGCTGGAATCCGATTTTCATGGAGGGTCTAAGAGTCTTTTGGGTTATAGTTGTTTGACCTATCGAACATTCGGTCCTCTGAAAGCAACACCTAGAAGAGAAAATTTCCCATACATTGGGTAGTGGTGTGGACAGGTCTAGCTCACTAAAAAAAATCGGGATCAGTCTACATACATATGAGCTGATGAAACTTCAATCGAGCCAATCTACTTACGAAATAACAATAAATCACCAATACAAGTACAACACTAACGTACAAAAACAGTCTTTTCAATGTTGAACCACAAAAATACATACTGTTATTTTAGCAAACGTTTGGCTAATGCCCCGGTGCCAAGGTACCTGTAGGGAACTGTATGTAAAACGTTACTGCCGATACTTGCCTTATTGACAACCTTGGAAGTACAAGACCGCATCGGCCGACCCGAACTGGATCGAAAATTTCGGTCTCCGGCGTTGTCACCTGTTTCATCTTTTGCCACAAGAAGAGGGCGTGTGTTTCCGACAAGAATATCCATTAAAGCTATTCGTAACATTAACAGAATTTAATTATTTCAGTTTCTATACGATACTGTTTGATGTGAGAGCTCTAGTCAACAGGACTTCCGTGAGTAGGCACACCATAAGTTGGTGACGTAATCCATTTGAGTCCTACTTGCCGATACTCTAGCGGTAGCATTCGTTGATCTATGCAACGGGGGTCGAAACCCAGTTTCTAGTTTCTGAAACCCAGTTTTAATAGTTTCAAAATCTGCATTAGCCTTGCAATTTGGCACGTTCATCTTAGGACAAGACATCAATTTCTCTCGCGTTAGTGGCGTTGTCCTATATTTAACTTATATCGTAGCATCCAGACGTGCCCTATGACAATCATAGTTTCATCAAAAAGGACCCCAAATAACTACACAATGTGATTTGGGTAGAATCGAACCCGAGTACTATATGGACGCATTGTTAGTTAATTGACGCTCAACATCATTGACATCAGTGCATTAGATGTTAACTAGAAGAAGATATTTGTATCTTTTCGAGGCTGTGCCAATGAATATGTGTCGAAATTTAGGAAAGTAGGATGATACGACTGGAATGGCAAGGCTCACGAATACAGCAGGCCATGTTCTAAAGGGAGAAATTGCTAGGCGCGCATGTTGGTGACGATGTATATGTCTAATATACTTTAAATAACAATTAACGAAGTGAAAAATGTGGTATATTAGCTTGCTTAAGTAAAAAAGTCTATAATCTATTTAATAAATCAGTTTTCTATGCTCGATGCTAGCCACGTATGTTCAGGACAGCCTCGTCAGAGAGGACTGTCCTCGTTGGAAGCACTTATTGGATCCTTCGAATTGTAGATTCGCCGCTTGAACTTAAGCCGTTAGCATGGGAACTTCATGTCGGCTAGATGGAAGTTAAAAACGACGAATTGTAAAAAATGTTTAGTTTTCTCATAACTTCGAATGCTCTCTAGTGATCCTAATTAGTCTACAGCTGCGTACGTATTGCCATTGTTTCCTTATGGTTACATTTGATCTATAAGCCCGCTGAGTTACTAGAACAGTGGACAACAAGCTATTTCTACGACTGTGTAAGCATAATAGCCAACAAAAAGTAAACATGTACACGATTCAATATTTCAATTTTACCATAGTCTTACCATTTAATTTCAATACATGAAGTTAAATGGTAAGGCTAAGCCCGTGCATCCCCATTATAAGAACATCACTTTCATGACATCGAGCCCCCTTACAATGAAAGCTTCAACCTTCCAACTACCAGCTCAACAAATTCGTTATAAGCGAACATTATGCCTCTGCTATAACATTCATATGCACCTATTCTGCACATTTCTATACACATAGACTAGGTCACAACAAGGAAGGCAGCCGGGTATACAAAATTAGGATGCCGCTTGCTATTCGACGGCCTATATTCACACCCTGTTTCCGCGCTATTCTTTTACCAATATCCTAAGCTATTCGTGCGTATAGCTGGCTAAATCCTCACTTGTTCCCGTAGCTCATTGGCCCCTGGAAGTGGCCAATGTAGTCAGATCAGACTTAAAAGCAAAAATCTAAGCTTCGACCAAGGTCGCAGCAACGAATATTGGGCCCAGGTGACGTTTCTGGCCCTTCAACAAGAACAAGGTACGACTGATGGTTGGGCGTGAAGGTGGGATCATTGGGAACGCTTCTGCTAACGGGCTGTTCTGTGACAGTTTTCCTTCTCCCTGATCGGGGCCTCGGATAGCCTCGGCTTGAGTACGTATATCAAAAAAAGCTGGAAACGGCGTTGCAGTTTACAGATGGCCCACCAGCTGCGCTGCGTAAAAATTTGATTAGCTTGAATGGTTGACTTAATAATGTCTATTTTTAACTCTGCCTCGGCTTGATAGCTAAGGCCTTTCTTTGCCCTTCATTTTCACCTACATGGGTTCAGCTTTACATGGGTAGGCACCGACACGTTTTGCAGCAAGAGCTTAATCTGAGTGAGACAGTGAGGCAGAAACATGTCGACGACTCTGAAAATGGTGACTGTTTGTACGCGATTTCATGGAATTTGGATAGGCCGTATATGCATCCATATGTTAAAAAGCTAATGGGCAAAGGAGTGGCTTTACCTGAGCCAGAAATTCGGCCACAACTGAATATTGTATTCTGTATCAAAAAAAAGAACTCGGGCTAAGACGTTTCAGTATATTCCATGTACAGGTATTGCATGAAGTTGCTGTTTTGTCCTGCACAGTCTTTTGGAATCGATTTGTACGCAGTTGTAAGAGAAAAAATATAGTTACTGATTAATAATTGAAATAAAGGTAACTGTTCCACCTGACTGGATGTTTTAAAAGATGTTACTGTCGTTTTCTTCCGCTAGAAATATTGTTTAAAATTAAAAAAAAAAACTAGATTCTAGATAATTATTACTCCTATTTTGTAGCGATGTGTTTTTTGAATAACGCACTAACAGCTACTAAAATAAGCCTAGACAAACTCCAGCTAACTTTTTGTACGCATACGGTCTTCCCCTATGTTTGTTGCGTCGTATTTTTTACACTGTTTACGTAATAGATCGACTGCAGATCGTAAATAAATCTGTTACATCTTACCTTCATCCTGCCGGTACGTTATTCAAATATCTTGCGTTGACGTCCTAATTCAATATTATCGAGCCTCTTAGCACCGATAATTTAAGCGCAGACGAATTACGTAAAAATGATACTGAATAGCGGAACTCACCAGGCAGCTACGAATGGCTTCTGCACTGTGCAAGCCACCGCATCTGATTAGCTTCACCTCTTCCCGAAGACTTTGTACTTCTTCACCATTTATAATGCTGGTAGAAGAGTATCGACTGAGGACAACACTACCTTGTCCCATCCAATGCTCGGCTTTAACCGTGCGAACTATTCACACGGAGTATGATTACTAGTGACACTTAAGCTTTTCCTTTAAAAGCGACCCCTTTTGGAATACTTCTTTGTGTGACACCAGTATCTTATGCTGTAGCTACATTAAAAGTAAAAGCAAAGATTCTGGGTATTTTGCATAACATCAGTGCACCGACTAGCGCAGAGGAGCTGCACAGTGTGGTATAACACCAATATAATGCAAATAAGCGGGCTATCTATCTTGTTTTAAGCATCTGGTTCTTGTAAATGCAAATTCAGCAAATGGGTTTAGGAATCAAGCGACGGCAGATGTTCTCTAAGGCGCTCGCAAGGCAGGTGAGCACGGGCCTATTTCTTTTTATGCAGCTGACTCTGCGAAGTCAACCCAGAAAAAAATCGTCGTTCAGCTATGAAATTAAAGCTTCAGTATGCTAACAAATTAATCCCTATTGTATAATAACATAAGAATAGAGATTTGTCTGCAGAAAAATAGAATGTTGCAAGGATTATTACATATGACCAATTATCCGTTCAAATTAAGCCACATTTTACTCAGGAACTGATCCCATGGGGTTTCAATTGTAACTTTGGTTACATGAGCCGTTTACACATATGCAACACTAGTTTTGACACTTCCGATAGGCAAGCGTTTTGCTTTCTATGTGTGATTTAGTAACGTAATGTGTATTTTGAAGGCGCTACTATAGATAAATGTTGTAGGTGGATTAAAAGACTGCCTTACACAAGATTTGTCCTTTGTGATTGGTTGGATTAACTTGACGTAATATTATCATTGGCTTGTAATGTTATCATGATTGGATTATAATCTATATTACTATACTGAAGCGTCGTGGCATTGGCCATCTGTGATAGAGATGGTCATCGCAACGGTACCTCCCTAGAACTTCTAGAATAGATAACGATATTGAGTTTTACGCCCGGTACTGCGTTAATTATGGCGACTTCAGACAGCTGTCTCTGACAACTAAGCGGACCGTGTGTTTCCTGACTTCAAACTACTTCATGCGTTTTTTTAATTAATTTATAGTTAATTTAATAATTTTGGATAGATTAGTAGCTTTAGAGTGTTTAGCACCATACCAGCATTTACCTTCTATTCAATTAAACTATTTGGGTGCGAATGCCTTTCTCACACATGATTTATATAGTTGGTCGCTACGTGCAGTATATTTAATGCGTGTGAAGAAGCTAACCCAGTGCCCATATCATTATATATTCTACTATAAATAACATATTGAAAGCACATTCAGTCAATGTTTTTTTTGTAGTTTTTACTGTTTATGGAGCTGGATAAGGGGTTATCAGGAGCGGGCTGATGTGAGTACAGGCTGAATAATTTAGCGTATGATTTTTATACAAGCCCGTTGCTATATGCAGAGAAATACACATAAAACATCTGTCTATATTGTATGTATGGGCAGGCTCATAAAAGGGGGAATCGTTCTGCGGATGGTACATAGCGTGTGGGATGCGGCCTTTTTCCAATAAGGTAAAGTCCGAAACTGGCCCCTTATCCACTACAGAGAGAAGCTGTCTTGATTCAGTCAGGAATAAAATTAAACTAAATTATCATTTATTTAATTACGTAGAGCGTAAAAGCCCCTGGCCGCAAGTTGACAAGAAGAAACAGCAAGTGCTTCGACACCTACACACATGTTGTCCGCAACGACTATTTCGCCTCCGATAAATTAGACAGTCTGACTAATCTGATAACTCCAATTTGCTTCTAACAGCGATGTTTTTTACTTCACTTGAATACATTTTCTTAGCTTCTTCGTTGCCATCTACGCGGTGCTTGAGCAGTAAACAATATATAATTACCTAGGATAGACCCATGTCGTACTATTTAGCGCGGACGATATGACCCGAACGTTGACCAGGATGCGAATGGGCCAGTATTACGATGCGATGGGTTTCACTCTGACCTTGACCTAAGTACATACACTATATATTCACCGGTATCCAGTTAGTGGTACACAGTTGCGCCTCTGGACGCAAGGATTAGCAAGGGATGCTCTGCTGTGGCCACTGTGGACCCCTATGGAAACGTACCCTGTGACTGAGGAAGCATGAAAGCTTTTAGCAGCCACAATAGCAATTCTGCAGCAATGACCACGGGCGGCATATGGCTCGAATCGCTTATTATTTCCTGCGAACGACCAGTGCAAAAAAGACTATGGTGGATAAATTCATTCAATGGGACAGGCCTGGGTGTCCAAAAACGGAAACCTGAGACTGGAACTCGTTCAACATAGTAAAGAGTCCCATAAAGGAGTCCAGAACGGCGAAAAAAAAAACTCTAACAATTAGCGGAACTGCGCACGCTAAATCGTTTAACCAAACATTGAGATATTTGCGTGACTTAAGGAGAAAAAGGACAATACGTGGGCTTTCTAATAGGAAATAGTTGCATTTTTAACTTGATATTAGGGACGCAAATGTTATTTGGAAATTTATAAAAATATTTTTTTTGTCGTCAAGAGCACGCGTCGTATCACAAATGAATTTACTCAGTAGGTTTGACCGGCTAGTATATTTGGCCTATCCGGAGCAGACAGATATTGTAGTAATAGATAGATGGTTCGTTAGCTGTATCCGAATTAGAACGTGTTACCTTCGTAGAAAGTTTAGCAAATATTTAGAGATATCTACTATTTTACGTAGACTATATATGTGCGATATATGTGTATATAAGGGTTGATAGTGCACGAAAAACATCAGAAATATTTTTCAATTCAAGTTAACTGTTTAGAAAGTTTGATAAATAGCGGAAAGATCAACTTGTCCTTTGAAAATATCATCAATAAATTAAGGCACACTAAAGAAATTATTATACGACCTTTTAAAGTATTACTGTCATCATAAGCCAAGTTTACATACTATATTAATACAATGGATCTCCGATGTACCGCGAGCGACTTTTAGCAAACGGTCGTGTTCGCCGTTGTCATAAATACTCACACAAATGCCGTTTCGAAAACGTGAAAAAGAAATTTATTTTGCCAGATTTTCTTCGCCTACATTCGGGGGTATTTTGAACCGCCACGAACTGTGAAAGATGTCTGTCAAGTAGTACGTGATGGCTGATGTTATATTCCGCATTTCCATTGGGCTTCTGTCAGCAAGACTAAGCCTACTCAGCTTCATCGGTAAACAGTGTTTCTATGAGCCTATTGGGTTGAAACAATGACAATAGTCGGAACATCCTTCAATGCTGACAACGATCTTCGGAAGCTTATTAAAAAGGTACACTACAGAAGATTTACTTTTAATTTTTTTAGATCGCTTAGAGAGTCGTGCCGTATTTTTGTATGTTCATGAGCTTTAATGTCGCATATTGCAATATACATGTTAAATAATTTCGCGTACCAACCGAAATCGTCAGATGTGCGGAAACGTAAATACATCACACAATCGACATAGCGAGTAAAACGGACCCTCAAGCCTCACAGGTCCAATACGTTATTGCGTATGTATCTCATTGTCGTTTTAGAATATATTAATTGTCTATTGTCTTGTTTACGATCTTGAACAAATACCAAGTTTAAAAACAATTCGTATTTTTGTTGAGTCGTTAATTTATTACGTGACATCAATTGAAGGCGCTAGGCCTCCTTTATGAACCCGTTATTGTAATATTTTTCAAAATAAAAAAATTCATTTTCATTAGGGCTTAGACCTATTTCATCGTTTCATAAATTAATTTTATCTTGTTATAAACAAGAGAAACGTTTTAATGTTAAAAAAAAAACCGTAATGGCGTAAAATAGAAGTGGTAGTCGATATTCGTGGTAACTTTGTTGTCTGAGACATTAAGCTTCAGAGCGATTTTGCATGCGCAATGCGTTTTATTTCAAAACATTTCGCCCAGAAATTTATGTCAACTTATGAAAGTTCCAAATTTTTTGTTGCCACTACGTTTCCAGAAGTGGGTTTCGCGTGTTGAATCAACCGTAATCCCGGTTCTAGTAATTCTTCCCGGTTCTAGATCCAGGTTATATGACAGGGTAATCTAGCATGACTTCGAGATTTTCCCACAGAGTGTCATTTAAAAATCGATTCTACAGCAGAAGAATATTATTAAATTGGTGTTTCGATGGAAGATATTTACGCATGAAGTTTCTTGAACTTCTTGAAAAACTGGTATAGAAAAATTTCGATAGTCTGGTAACTAATCAAACAGAAATAGGGTAACTTGAGCTAAAAATTTCAAAGCCCATTTTGAAATAGTAGGTAAGCTTATATTTTACTTTTCCGCTAATTTTGGTGGGCCTATTTCTCTTGTTCAACATAATAATCTACCGATTCAACTGCAGGAAAGGAGAAAGCAGATACACCAACATGAATAATAGCAGTCCTTAGTGATTTGTTAAGTAAAGTAAGCAAGTAACTTTACAATTATGCTCAAGTAAGTTTCGAACTACGTGTTATTACGAGGTTACTATTTAGTGTTACAGGGCTATTAATATACTCCGTCTATGAGGGATCTCACTCAACAATAACTATGTTCTAGATAAAGCGGAAAGGTGGGGTTTGATCGATTCACCCTGAAAGATCCGTGGAGGCTCAAAGTGTCGCTATTACCTTAGAATTGTCAAACATATCCAGCTCTGAGTAAAATATCCCGTTCATTTCAGAAATCTTTGCTATGATAAGTAGTACTACAGTTATAAGGTCCTTCGATGAAAACATACTACGAACTTTAGTACGTTTCTATTTATGACTCTATACAAATGATGTTGGCCAAAACTGAGATATGTATTGCCTATATTTTTCTATGTATGGTCCGTTAACATTCTTGTATATGATTTAGCTCTTCGTTCTAGACGTTCAGCGTGGTGAGCGTGAAGTCCACAATGCAGGCTAGCATTACGATAACAATTCCCGACTGGACAGGAGTAACCTGCGTTTATGCATTGGTATTTCGTGTTGAACTCATATCACTAAACGAATCATTACGATATAATTTTAGCCATGTCTTGAAAACCAAACGTGGGATAACTGGATTTTACCAAGGAGGTAACTTGAAAGTCTAACCTTTAGACTCTGTTACCTTTCACAAGTCCCTTTGTTCCTTAGTTCCGAAAGTTCATTAATGATAGATAACTTGCTTGTCGACAGGCCTGCTAGACTTCATTGGACAAAACGGCATCGTCTTCCTGGTTTCAATGGTTCACACTAGACTATGTCGTTTGTATGTCTCTGTCTGATCTCAAGGTGTCTGAAATTATCGCCTAGAAGTCACGGAGCTTCAGGTTCCTGTTAAGGCTGTTGCTCTGTACTTGCTATTAAATATGCTGAACGTCCAAATGAGCGAAAATAACCTAATTTTAGCGTCAGTTTTTTTCTATACATCGAAAATGAACCGCAAACCGTACCTGCATCAAACGTAGACTCAGTAGTTATTTGCCAAATATACAAATAAAACAGATCGAACCGTATAGGACTGCTGTTATATTTGAATACGTTAGTGTATACGAGTAGAATCCTATGGATCAGCAAACTTATTAATTATAGGAGGTAAAATTGGTCTATTCCAGTTTCTAATCACTTACGATTTTTCCATCGCAAATTTTCAAATGAATGCCATGGTTTCAGAGACTACATTTATGAAGAACTATAATGTCGTACAGATGGTCACAGTAGACGATCTCTTGGTTGCAAAGTTACAGAGGAGTTGGCATTTTCCTCGTTCAACTTTATACATTTGTATTTCGTCACTAACCGATACAACAAGGGTTGGGATAAGTGGAGTCTTTTCCTGATTCCCAATGATAACCAAGTAAATACTGTTTACAATGCAAATGTTGGCCCTGTTACTTCTCGAACTAATATGGCTGTAGTTATTTTTCGAGCGTTGCCTTTGTGACATGTAGCTGTTCTGTTATATTACTATTATACCGCAGGCCTGACCGGCAAGCCTCTAGCTACGAAGTCCAGAGCAAAGATACAAGGACTATTTTCAAAGGGTTACATTAATATTCTATAATCAATGGGTTTTACGTAGTGCGACCAAACGTATCTGAAGTTGTATT